>NC_057802.1:377398843-377409247 GCF_018294505.1 Triticum aestivum
TTACCTCAGACCTTCGGGTCCATAGTTATTAGCTAGATGGCTTCTTCTCTCTTTTTGGATCTCAATACAATGTTCTCCCCCTCTCTCGTGGAGATCTATTCGATGTAATCTTCTTTTGCGGTGTGTTTGTTGAGACCGATGAATTGTGGGTTTATGATCAAGTTTATCTATGGACAATATTTGAATCTTCTCTGAATTCTTTTATGTATGATTGGTTATCTTTGCAAGTCTCTTCGAATTATCAGTTTGGTTTGGCCTACTAGATTGATCTTTCTTGCAATGGGAGAAGTTCTTAGCTTTGGGTTCAATCTTGCGGTGTCCTTTCCCAGTGACAGTAGGGGCAGCAAGGCACGTATTGTATTGTTGCCATCGAGGATAACAAGATGGTTTTTTTATCATATTGCATGAATTTATCCCTCTACATCATGTCATCTTGCTTAAGGCGTTACTCTGTTCTTATGAACTTAATACTCTAGATGCATGCTGGATAGCGGTCGATGTGTGGAGTAATAGTAGTAGATGCAGGCAGGAGTCGGTCTACTTGTCTTGGACGTGATGCCTATATACATGATCATACCTAGATATTCTCATAACTATGCTCAATTCCGTCAATTGCTCAACAGTAATTTGTTCACCCACCGTAAAATACTTATGCTCTTGAGAGAAGCCACTAGTGAAACCTATGGCCCCCGGGTCTATCTTCATCATATTAATCTTCCAACACTTAGTTATTTCCGTTGCTTTTTACTTTGCTTTTATTTTACTTTGCATATTTATCATAAAAATACCAAGAATATTATCCTATCATATCTATCAGATCTCACTCTCGTAAGTGACCGTGTAGGGATTGACAACCCCTTACCGCGTTGGTTGCGAGGATTTATTTGTTTTGTGTAGGTGCGAGGGACTCGCGCGTAGCCTCCTAGTGGATTGATACCTTGGTTCTCAAAAACTAAGGGAAATACTTACGCTACTTTGCTGCATCACCCTTTCCTCTTCAAGGGAAAACCAACGCAGTGCTCAAGAGGTAGCAAGAAGGATTTCTGGCTGGCGCTGTTGCCGGGGAGGTCTATGCAAAAGTCAACATACCAAGTACCCATCACAAACCCTTATCTCCCGCATTACATTATTTGCCTTTTGCCTCTCGTTTTCCTCTCCCCCACTTCACCCTTGCCGTTTTATTCGCCCTCTCTTTTTCGTTCGCCTCTTTTCCGTTTGCTTGTCGTTATGGCTAGTCCTTTGTTTTCTCCGTTGTCTCCCGAAAATGAAGTTCTCAATTTTAAACAAAGGGAGGGAGAAAATCTGAAAGACGCTTGGTATCGAATTTGCAATGCTCAAAATAGAACTTCCAGGAAGCAATCTACTTCCGTTCTTCTCCGCAATTTTTATGTAGGTGCTAATCCTTGGTATAGATATATTCTTGACACCATTACCGGAGGGAATTTCTTGGGTAGCCATACTTTTGACTCTTATAATGCTATGATAGATTTATTTGGCTCACCACCTCTCTTGGTTAATGGAACTATTTTAACTTTGGAGCATGTAATGCAAAGACTTGAAATTATTGAAAATAAAGTTGCTACCATAGATTTAATTTAAAATCTGGATAAAAAGATCCACAACCAAATTACCCAATATGGATCTAAAGTAGGAGTCACTTTGAAAAATATTAACGAGAAGGAACCCATAGTTAATGAAAGAATAAATTAGGATTCTACTAGAATCGATAAACTTGAGGGTATTATTACCAACTTGGGAACCGCATTTTCTTCCAAAAAAAATACTCCTAGTCCTCCAATGAAAAGTGCCAAGCTTATGTACGTTGCTAAAAATAAGGGTGAATCCTCTAGTAAAGAAACTGCGGATCTTAAATCTATAAGTATTCATCCCGATCTTTTTGCTATCTTTAAGGAACCATTTGCTACAAAGGAATTTTTGAATCTCATTCCTAAAAGTTTGATAATTAATAAAAAGAAAGAAACTCTAAACGATGATAGATGTCTTATTGAAGAATTGCCAACCAAAGATGGCAATACCTAGATCTATCCTTGCTTTTATGCCTAGCTAGGGGCGTTAAACGATAGCGCTTGTTCGGAGGCAACCCAATTTTATTTTTAGTTTTTTTTGCTTTTTGATTCTGTTTAGGAATAAATATTTGTTCTAGCCTCTGTTTAGATGTGTTTTTATGTTTTAGTTAGTGTTTGTGCCAAGTTAAACCTATAGGATCTTCTTGGATGATAGTTATTTGATCTTGCAGAAATTTCCAGAAACTTTCTGTTCACGAAAACAATTGTTAAAAATCACCAGAACGTGGTAAAAATTTATTCCAATTGCTGCTGATCAATAAACAAATTTTCTAGGTCGTCCTATTTTGGATGATTTTTTGGAGTTCCAGAAGTTTGCGTTAGTTACAGATTACTACAGACTGTTCTGTTTTTGACAGATTCTGTTTTTCGTGTGTTGTTTGCTTATTTTGATGAATCTATGGCTAGTAAAATAATTTATAAACCATAGAGAAGTTGGAATACAGTAGGTTTAACACCAATATAAATAAATAATGAGTTCATTACAGTACCTTGACGTGGTCTTTTGTTTTCTTTCGCTAACGGAGCTCACGAGGTTTTCTGTTAAGTTTTGTGTTGTGAAGTTTTCAAGTTTTGGGTGAAAGATTTGATGGATTATGGAACAAGGAGTGGCAATAGCCTAAGCTTGGGGATGCCCATGGCACCCCCAAGATAATCTAAGGACACCAAAAATCCAAAGCTTGGGGATGCCCCGGAAGGCATCCCCTCTTTTGTCTACTTCCATCGGTAACTTTACTTGGAGCTATATTTTTATTCACCACATGATATGTGTTTTGCTTGGAGCGTCTTGTATGATTTGAGTCTTTGCCTTTTAGTTTACCACAATCATCCTTGCTGTACACACCTTTTGAGAGACACACACATGATTCGGAAATTATTAGAATACTCTATGTGCTTCACTTATATCTTTTGAGTTATATAGTTTTGCTCTAGTACTTCACTTATATCTTTTAGAGCATGGTGGTGGATTTGTTTTATAGAAACTATTGATCTCTCATGCTTCACTTAGATTATTTTGAGAGTATTAAATAGCATGGTAATTTGCTTAAATAATCTAATATGCTAGGTATTCAAGAATAATAAAAACTTTCTTATGAGTGTGTTGAATACTAAGAGAAGTTTGATGCTTGATGATTGTTTTGAGACATGGAGGTAATAATATCAAAGTCGTGCTAGTTGAGTAGTTGTGAATTTGAGAAATGCTTGCGTTGAAGGTTGCAAGTCCCGTAGCATGCACGTATGGTAAACATTATGTAACAAATTTGAAACATGAGGTGTTCTTTGATTGTCCTCCTTATGAGTGGCGGTCGAGGACGAGCGATGGTCTTTTCCTACCAATCTATCCCACTAGGAGCATGCGCGTAGTGCTTGGTTTTTGATGACTTGTAGATTTTTGCAATAAGTATGTGAGTTCTTTATGACTAATGTTGAGTCCATGGATTATACGCACTCTCACCCTTCCATCATTGCTAGCCTCTTCGGTACCGTGCATTGCCCTTTCTCACATTGAGAGTTGGTGCAAACTTCGCCGGTGCATCCAAACCCCGTGATATGATACGCTCTTCCACACATAAACCTCCTTATATCTTCCTCAAAACAGCCACCATACCTACCTATTATGGCATTTCCATATCCATTCCAAGATATATTGCCATGCAACTTTCCACCATTCCGTTTATCATGACACGTTCATCATTGTCATATTGCTTAGCATAATCATGTAGTTGACATAGTATTTGTGGCAAAGCCACCGTTCGTAATTCTTTCATACATGTCACTCTTGGTTCATTGCATATCCCGGTACACCGCCGGAGGCATTCATATAGAGTCATACTTTGTTCTAGTATCGAGTTGTAATCATTGAGTTGTAAATAAATAGAAGTGTGATGATCATCATTTTCTAGAGCATTGTCCCAAGTGAGGAATATAAAAAAAGAGAAAGGCCATAAAAAAAGAGAAGGCCCAAAAAAAGAGAGAAAAGGAGAGAAGGGACAATGTTACTATCCTTTTACCACACTTGTGCTTCAAAGCAGCACCATAATCTTCATGATAGAGAGTCTCTTGTTTTGTCACTTCCATATACTAGTGGGAATTTTTCATTATAGAACTTGGCTTGTATATTCCAATAATGGGCCTCCTCAAGTGCCCTAGGTCTTCACGAGCAAGCAAGTTGGATGCACACCCACTTAGTTTCTTTTGTTGAGCTTTCATATATTTATAGCTCTAGTGCATCCGTTGCATGGCAATCCCTACTCCTTGCATTAACATCAATCGATGGGCATCTCCATAGCTCATTGATTAGCCTCGTTGATGTGAGACTTTCTCCTTTTTTGTCTTCTCCACATAACCCCCATCATCATATTCTATTCCACCCAAAGTGTTATCTCCATGGCTCGCGCTCATGTATTGCGTGAAGGTTGAAAAAGTTTGAAAACGTCAAAAGTATGAAACAATTGCTTGGCTTGTCATCGGGGTTGTGCATGATGAGAGCATTCTTGTGTGACGAAAATGGAGCATGACTAAACTATATGATTTTGTAGGGATGAACTTTCTTTGGCCATGTTATTTTGAGAGGACATAATTGCTTAGTTAGTATGCTTGAAGTATTATTATTTTTATGTCAATATGAACTTTTATCTTGAATCTTTCGGATCTGAATATTCATACCACAATTAAGAAGAATTACATTGAAATTATGCCAAGTAGCATTCTGCATCAAAAATTCTGTTTTTTATCATTTACCTACTCGAGGACGAGCAGGAATTAAGCTTGGGGATGCTTGATACGTCTCCAACGTATCTATAATTTTTGATTGCTCCATGCTATATTATCTTCTGTTTTGGACATTATTGGGCTTTATTATTCACTTTTATATTATTTTTGGGACTAACCTATTAACCGGAGGCCTAGCCCAGAATTGCTGTTTTTTTTGCTTATTTCAAAGTTTCGCAGAAAAAGAATATCAAACGAAGTCCAAACGGAATGAAACCTTCGGGAACGTGATTTTTGGAACGAACAAGATCCAGGAGACTTGGACCCTACATCAAGAAACCAACAGGGAAGCCACGAGGTAGGGGGCGCGCCTACCCCCCAGGCGCGCCCTCCACCCTCGTGGGCCCCCTGTTGCTCCACCGACGTACTTCTTCCTCCTATATATACCTACGTACCCCCAAACGATCAGAGAAGGAGACAATACCCTAATTCCACCGTTGCAACCTTCTGTACCCACGAGATCCCATCTTGGGGCCTGTTCCGGAGCTCCGCCGGAAGGGGCATCGATCACGGAGGGCTTCTACATCAACACCATAGCCCCTTCGATGAAGTGTGAGTAGTTTACCTCAGACCTTCGGGTCCATAGTTATTAGCTAGATGGCTTTCTCTCTCTTTTTGGATCTCAATACAATGTTCTCCCCCTCTCTCGTGGAGATCTATTCGATGTAATCTTCTTTTGCGGTGTGTTTGTTGAGACCGATGAATTGTGGGTTTATGATCAAGTTTATCTATGAACAATATTTGAATCTTCTCTGAATTCTTTTATGTATGATTAGTTATCTTTGCAAGTCTCTTCGAATTATCAGTTTGGTTTGGCCTACTAGATTGATCTTTCTTGCAATGGGAGAAGTGCTTAGCTTTGGGTTCAATCTTGCGGTGTCCTTTCCCAGTGACAGTAGGGGCAGCAAGGCACGTATTGTATTGTTGCCATCGAGGATAACAAGATGGGTTTTTTTTTATCGTATTGCATGAATTTATCCCTCTACATCATGTCATCTTGCTTAAGGCGTTACTCTGTTCTTATGAACTTAATACTCTAGATGCATGCTGGATAGCGGTCGATGTGTGGAGTAATAGTAGTAGATGCAGGCAGGAGTCGGTCTACTTGTCTTGGACGTGATGCCTATATACATGATCATACCTAGATATTCTCATAACTATGCTCAATTCTGTCAATTGCTCAACAGTAATTTGTTCACCCACCGTAAAATACTTATGCTCTTGAGAGAAGCCACTAGTGAAACCTATGGCCCCGGGGTCTATCTTCATCATATTAATCTTCCAACACTTAGTTATTTCCGTTGCTTTTTACTTTGCTTTTATTTTACTTTGCATATTTATCATAAAAATACCAAAAATATTATCCTATCATATCTATCAGATCTCACTCTCGTAAATGACCATGTAGGGATTGACAACCCCTTATCGCGTTGGTTGCGAGGATTTATTTGTTTTGTGTAGGTGCGAGGGACTCGCGCGTAGCCTCCTACTGGATTGGTACCTTGGTTCTAAAAAACTGAGGGAAATACTTACGCTACTTTGCTGCATCACCCTTTCCTGTTCAAGGGAAAACCAACGCAGTGCTCAAGAGGTAGCAACCCCCTCGCAAGCATCTGCAACTACGAGAAAAGTATTAAGAATAAATTCTAACCATAGGATTAAACTTTTGGATCCAATCGGTCCCTTACGGAATAGCGCATAAACTAGGGTTTAAGCTTCTGTCACTCTCGCAACCCATCATCTAATAACTACTCCACAATGCATTCCCTTAGGCCCAAATATGGTGAAGTGTCATGTAGCCGACATTCACATGACACCACTAAGGGAATCACAACATACATACTATCAAAATATCAAACACATATCAAGTTCACATGATTACTTGCAACATGATTTCTCCCGTGACCTCAAGAACAAAAGTAACTACTCACAAATGATAATCATGCTCAAGATCAGAGGGGTGTTAAATAGCATATTGGATCTGAACATATAATCTTCCAGCAAATAAACCATATAGTAATCAACTACAAGATGTAATCAACACTAGTAGTCACCCACAAGCACCAATCTATAGTTCCGGTACACAGATTGAACACAAGAGATGAACTAGGGTTTGAGAGGAGATGGTGTTGTTGAAGATGTTGATGGAGATTGCCCTCCCCAAGATGGGAGGGTTGTTGGTGATGATGATGACGATGATTTCCCCCTCTGGGAGGGAAGTTCCCCCGGCAGAATCACTCCGCCGGAGGGCAAAAGTGCTCCTGCCCAAGTTCCGCGTCGAGACGGTGGCGCTCCGTCCTGAAAGTCCTCTCTTAATTTTTTCTAGGTTAAAATGACTTATATACCAGAAGATGGACACCGGAGGTGGGCTGGGCTGAGCACAACCCACCAAGGCGCTCCTGGGGGACCAGGCGCGCCCTGGTGTCTTGTGCTCACCAGGTGGCCCCCTCCGGTGGTTATTTGCTCGAGTATTTCTTATTTATTCCATAAAAATCCTCGTGAAGTTTCAGCTCATTTGGAGTTGTGCAGAATAGGTGGCCTGACATAGCTTTTCCAGGTCCAGATTTCCAGCTGCCGGAATTCTCCCTCTTTGTGTGTACCTTTCATATGAGAGAAAATGCATTAGAGTTACTCGAAAAAAGCATTATTAGGGATACAAACATCATAAATAACAGTAGGTAAACATGATGCAAAATGGACGTATCACCTTCGTTGGCGTCGCCCCGTCCGTGGCCCTGCTCCGCCACTTCTTCTCCCTTCAGATGGTTGACAGCGAACAGCGCTCAGGGTGCGTGTCGCTCCGAGCGGCGGACGCGACGGTGGGCATGATCATCGATGTCGAACTCCATCCAGACGTGGGAGGGTTCTGGAGGCAATGGGTGTACGTCGACGCCGCCGCGTACGGCCCCCTGCTCCTGATTCCGACGGCCCCAGTAGAGCCGAGCTCCAGTTGGGGGCACGTGAAGCTCATCGACCCACGGCTTGCGCGAGTTATGACCCGGCTAGCTGTGATGCCCCCGATTCAATCGTACACTAATCATGCACGCAAACGTGTACGATCAAGATCAGGGACTCACGCGAAGGTATCACAACACAACTCTAAAAACATAAATAACTCAAACAAGCATCATAATACAAGCCAGGGGCCTCGAGGGCTCGAATACAAATGCTCGATCATAGACGATTCAGCGGAAGCAACAATATCTGAGTACAGACATAAGTTAAACAAGTTTGCCTTAAGAAGGCTAGCCCAAACTGGGATACAGATCGAAAGAGGCGCATGCCTCCTGCCTGGGATCCTCCTAAACTACTCCTGGTCGTCGTCAGCGGCCTGAACGTACTAGTAGGCACCTCCGGTGTAGTAGGAGTCGTCGTCGACGGTGGCGTCTGGCTCCTGGGCTCCAGCATCTGGTTGCGACAACCAGGTAGAAGGGAAAGGGGGAAAAGAGGGAGAAAAGCAACTGTGAGTACTCATCCAAAGTACTCGCAAGCAAGGATCTACACTACATATGCATGGGTATATGTGTAAAGGGGCCATATCGGTGGACTGAACTGCAGAATGCCAGAATAAGAGGGGGATAGCTAATCCTATCAAAGACTACACTTCTGGCAGCCTCCATCTTGCAGCATGTAGAAGAGAGTAGAAGGTAAGTTCACCAAGTATCATCGCATAGCATAATCCTACCCGGCGATCCTCTCCTCGTCGACCTATGAGAGAGCGATCACCGGGTTGTATCTGGCACTTGAAAGGGTGTGTTTTATTAAGTATCCGGTTCTAATTGTCATAAGGTCAAGGTACAACTCCGGGTCGTACTTTTACCGAGGGACACGGCTATTCGAATAGATAAACTTCCCTACAGGGGTGCACCACATAACCCAACACGCACGATCCCATTTGGCCGGACACACTTTCCTGGGTCATGCCCGGCCTCGGAAGATCAACACGTCGCAACCCTACCTAGGCACAACAGAGAGGTCAGCACGCCGGTCTAAATCCTATGGCGCAGGGGTCTGGGCCCATCGCCCATTGCACACCTGCACGTTGCGAGGGCGGGCGGAAGCAGACCTAGCCTAGCAGGCATTCCAGTCCAATCCGGCGTGCGCCGCTCAGTCGCTGACGTCACGAAGGCTTCGGCTGATACCACGACGTCGAGTGCCCATAACTGTTCCCGCGTAGTTGGTTAGTGCGTATAGGCCAGTGGCCAGACTCAGATCAAATACCAAGATCTCGTTAAGCGTGTTAATTGAAGTATCCGCGAACGCCGACCAGGGCCAGGCCCACCTCTCTCCCAGGTGGTCTCAACCTGCCCTGTCGCTCCGCCACAAAGTAACAGCGAGGGCCGCCGGGAACCCAGGCCCACCTCTACCGGGATGGAGCCACCTGCCCCTTCAGTCCCCATCTCCGAACAGTATCATAAGTAATGTAACAGTATAAAGTATATAGCATATGCCCGTGATCACCTCCCGAAGTGATCACGGCCCAGTGGTATAGCATGGCAGACGGACAAGTGTAGGGCCACTGATGGAACACTAGCATCCTATACTAAGCATTAGGATAGCAGGTAAAGGTAACAACTGTAGCAACAATGACAGGCTATGCAGCAGAATAGGATTAACCGAAAGCAGTAACATGCTACACTACTCTAATGCAAGCAATAGAGAGAAGGAATAGGCGATATCTGGTGATCAAGGGGGGCTTGCCTGGTTGCCCTGGCAAGGAGGGGTCGTCAACACCGTAGTCGATTGGGGTACCAGCAGCAGCGTCAGTCTCGTAGTCTACCGGAGAGAAGAGGGGGAAGAAACAATGAATACAATGCAAACAGATGCATATCGATGCATGACATAACAAGTAGCGGTGCCAGGTGTGCCCTAACGCGGTAGGACGTGATACCGGCGAAGGGGGAAACATCCGGGAAGGTATTCCCGGTGTTTCACGTTTTCGGACAGATAAACCGGAGGGGGAAAGTTGCGAGTTTGTTATGCTAGGGATGTGTGGCGGACGAACGGGCTGCGTATCCGGATTCGTCTTGTCGTTCTGAGCAACTTTCATGTACAAAGTATTTTCATCCGAGCTACGGATTATTTTATATTAATTTTTAAAGATTTAATTCATTTTTAGAATTAACATAATTAATTTAATCAGAAAATGCAATTATGACGTCACCATGATGTCAGGGTGATGTCAGCATTCAAGTAGTCAGTTGACCTAGTCAAACTGACATGTGGGTCCCACTGCCATTGACTAAGACTAACTAATCACGATTAATTAGTTTAATTAGTGATTAGGTTAACCTAAACAGAATTAATTAAATAATATATTTATTATATACATATTTATTTATTTAATTCCATTTTTTTAAACGTTCTGGGCTGGGGCCCGTTTGTCATTGGCCTAGAGGCCATAGCGGGCCCGGGCAAACGGGCAGCGGTGCGGGAGCCCGAACGGGTGCGTGCCCGTGGGAGGGGGGCTGCGACCCGTGGGCGAAAGGGCGGGCGCACGGCGGCTGTGGCCGCGGCCGGAGCAACGGCGCGGCGGGGCTAGGCGGGG
>NC_057802.1:377409629-377417431 GCF_018294505.1 Triticum aestivum
AAACCGCAACAGCGGCCGGACGCGAGGGGGCGCGCGGGCCAGCGGCGAGGGGACGAGGCCACGCGCGGGGTGCGTGAGCACTGGACAGTGCGGTCTCGGGCGCAACCAAAGGCAGGCCACGGCACGCGCGGCAGAGCAAGCAGGCGCGGGGCGTGGCCGGCGGTGCGCGTGCGAGGCAGTGGGCATGACGCGCGGGCGAGAAGGAGCTCACGACGAGCGCGGGTGCGGCCAAAACCGGAAGGGCGCATGGGCGCGTCACGCGTGCGATGCGGCAACGAAGGGAGGGCGAGGACGATGCGGTGACATTCTGTACAGGGAGAGGAAGAGGCGAGGCGGAGGCCGAGGGCCTCACCGGCGTTGCAGGGGTACGGGGCGGCGGGGCTCGGTGAAGCTACGCGGTGAGGAGATGATGACGGGGCGGCAGGGTCGAGGCAGTCCGGCACGACGAGGTGGAGGCCGTTGGGGAGGAGGACGGGGATGCGAGGTGGTGGATCCGATATTGAAGCTCGGCGACGGAGTGCGGGGTCCACGGCGGCAACGGCGATGTCGGTGGGGCGCGGTCGGGGTTGAGCCCCGATCCAGATCGGGGGGCGAGGGGGACAAGAGAGTGGGGTGGGGATCGTGCGGGGGGAGTGGGTGCACTGGGGGTTAGGGTTTCAGGGTAGTGGGGGATAAGGTGGGATGGGGTGGGCCTCCTGGTGGCCTGGATGGCTAGTTGGGCCGTTCGGCCCACGGAGAGGGGGAGAGGGCTTTGCTCTTTTTTTTACTGTTTTGTCTTTTTCCTTTTATTTATTTTTCCTTTACCATTGTCTATTATTCCCAATATATTTTAGTTTTAGCGAAACTCAAAAGTTGTACCAAATTTAGTATATGTAATTATGCCACATACCGAACATTTTAGTTTTCATGTTTGAATAGTTTTGATGTTTGTTAATAATCCAAATTTGAATTCGAATCGTTTGAACTAACGCGAGATTAGCAACAGTAATCGAAGTGACGTGGCATCATTGGCAGAGAATTACTGTAGCTTAATTATCCGGGCGTCACAATTCTTCTCCACTACAAGAAATCTCGTCCCGAGATTTTAAGAGGTGGAGTAAGGGGAAAGATCTGGTTATGAAATTCTAACGATTCTTCTCGGTCTTAGTTGCTCTTCTCAAAGAGATCGATCAATTACATTGATGTCCTCATTCCTCCGCTTCAGGTCATCATGATGAAGTCAGCATCCTTTCTTCGAGAACTCCATCGTACTTATGAGAGAAAAAGGGTGCGTATTCTGGGAGAACGCACCTATGCAAGGTTGACTATCTGGTCAGCAATATCGAGGAAGGTGGCGAAAAGTAACTCTCGAATTGAAACTTAAAGAAATATCGAGAGCAAAGTAAGGAGGTATCCTGGGAAGTTTCGAGCAGGCAGGCAATCGTTCGATGCCTGTTATAGGGCGTGAAAGGGGTTCAAAGCAACGGAAATAAGTATTGTGTCTGATATCAGACTTGAAGGTGGCTCGTGAATTACATACGAGGCCACGCACGAGGAATAACTTTGACAATATGGTGTACAGGAGAGTCAGGTTTCGATCTGTGGAACTGTGGGTTATGGCCCCACCATGTGGGTTAAAAGTAGAAAGAGCGGTGACATCTTGCAAGGTTATGATAGTAAGGCAGGTCAGAGGATAGCCTGTCAGTTATGTTGGCAACAACGTTGGTACCAAGGGCGAGGGACGAAGAGAACCATTCTCTTGCTCGTTGAACGAGGCGGACCAATAGGCAAAGTTCTCGTCCATCGGTGGTTACCGGAATGTCATCAACAATAGTAACAGGGTCTTACCGACACGATTGTACACCTAGGTGTTTACATAAGCAGAAGAATATTACTGCTTAGATCCTATAGATCACCAGAAAGGTTAAACAAAACAATGCAAAGGAAAAGGTGATCATCAGATTGAATAGAAGAATGGAAAGGAAAATGTGTTTAAACACATTATTCAGGGGTATATCCTTCCCAAGGACAAACAGAGCATGATATCCACGACATGATATAATGTAGAAAACCCTTTAGGAAAGGGGGGGGGGGATTTCCTGACATTACCCATACAACGCTGTTTGGATAATTTGATAAAGAAAATTTAGCATTGTGCTTCAGATGTTCTTATTGAAAATCGGAGTACCACATACATGCTTCGAGATAGCATTGGCATGGTCTTCAGGCAAAGGTCAGACTTTGGATACACAAAGGATCCATCAGGAACAACTTATAGAATAAGTCTTACATTTTCCTCATGGACGAATGGCTAACCTTGTAAAAGGATACTATAACAATAGGTCCTCCGGTCAGGTGTGCTAGGCATGCCATCACCTTACCGGGTCATATAAGATCAACGTTATAACTCTTGGAAATATGTTCCAACCATCATACCCGACCGAGATTTAGATCCGATTGGTATTAGGATACCCCAGACTCATGATGCCTGAGAAGAAAAGGTGCAACACAAATTGACGAGATGACATTGTAAGATTCTCGGGAAATGACTATGGAAGCGAGTTCCGAGACAAGGGTTCATCATCATTAAACCAAGGAGAGGATGAGGAGGTGGCTGATGGACTCAACGACAATTCATCAAGAATTCCAACAAGATGGATTTCCACAATTATGTGAACAATGAGATAACATTGGTTAGATCAAAAGATATAATGATGTATGCTCGAGGAGAACATCCACGAGTAAACATTGGTTGAAAGGTGCACCCGAAATATGGGCTCAGGTAGCATGATCAGTGTTAGAATGGTGATTCGATAACCAAAAGACTTAGAATGAAGCTATCGACCATTCACTTCAAAGCAATAGAGCTGCTAGAAGTTTCGAATTCAGTCATCATAGTTTATTTATAGGTATTCCGGTTAGGAACAACACGGGGACCAAGAAAGAATGGTGATGGTGAGAAGTATCACTATACCAAGAATTCTTAAGACATGGAGTAATCCTCACGACATTCTTGACACAAAAGATGGTAATCTTCCAAGGTAAAGGAGAACAAATGCTGGATAGCAAGGAACTCAAGGTATAACACAGAACACGAACAAGTTTGTGTTGGAGGGAAGGCAATAAAGTGGTCGATGACAATAGAAATCATCGAGGGCAAGGATAGTATTTCTCATCATGAAGTCAATTAATATCCTAGAAGAGCTCAGAATGTTGATGATGATCACGACACATTTGTCGAGAGATTTCATGAAGATGTAATCGATCGGCGATGACATCAAGTTAAAGGAATGATGAAGCGAAAGGTTATTGGAACCATGGGTGCGACACAAAATTGAAATCAAGTTTGTTGTTCAATGAGAAATGATATGACGAGGAAGATCGGCGTAAGATTAGCTCATCGTCGAATATTGTGCTCCGGGAAGGACCAGGTAGCACAATTAAAAAAGTTTGCACGATAATTATATAGCCGATCAGGTTAGGAATGACTAGAAGGATTATTAAACTCGTAAGCAAGGAAAATTACTTAGATTTATTGATTCGGAGTGCGGAACCGATTCACTTATCGGTGTTTTGGGTTGACAAACAACCCCGCACCCATGAAGTGACAGCGACAGGAAAAGGTAGTACTTCATCAAAATTTCATAAGATGTAGAGCAATGGCATGATATCCTCGAGATACCAGGGGTAATACTCGAAGGTAGATCATAATAGAGGTCGGGCAGACGTATTGATCTGTACAAGACAAATGTTTTAACTTGTCCGAGAAATGGGATCAAAGAAGAACAATCATGGTCGGAACCTCGGTTGCAAGGGACCAATTCACAGATACCAGATGATAGTTATCAAGGAAATAGTTACTATTACAAGAAGCTACCATGATAGGATCTACATCATGTCCATGGGCATGAACACAAAGTTCAAGGTCGACTCCCACTTCTTTAATGCATAACCTTTCATTCACTTCTCGCCTTCAACGAAGTTGTGGTGTTGAAATTTTATCTGACATAACACCAGTAGAGTATGACCCGTAGTAGTTTCCGGGTTCACACATATTAGAAAAAGGCATATGTTCAACCCATCGGGGCCTCTTAGGAACATATACCACAAACTTCAAGAGTAAGTAACACAAGCTCGAAGGCAGAGTATGTTTGATAATAAGCAGAGGATACAATTTACCGAAGGCAATATGTATCAGGGGAAGAGTGCACGAGATTTTGAATATGAAGGACAATGTCGGATAATACTCCAACAAAGGATCTGGTGGTCCACAAGGGATCTGATGTGAGTATTGGTACTCAACCAGAAGAAAAAGAATGCAACGAGATCAGAAGATAGAAGCAACTGACTAACTCAAAGCTCAATTGCAAAGGAATTATGAATTCCAAGTCAAGGGATCAGAAGCAACGCTCTGATTAGGGATGGATAAGTTGAATAGCCGTAGGGGTACAATCGACGGCAATTTGATTGATCGAGATCCGGCTCATGCTTAAAATGACATCTCAGCCGAAAGGATGAATTCTAGGATCTGGTTGAGGATTGCGAGCATTCGCAACATATTGAATCAATGGACTCAAAATGATAGTGACAAAGGCTGCCAATAAGATTAGTATACTTATGGGATTAACCATAAGGCAAGCAAGCAAGAATTTCAAGAGCAATAAGCTGCTAAGGATTTTCGCAAGATCGAATAGTATTTCGAAGACCTTAGTGAAACACATAAACAACTGGGGATGGGCGGATACTCGGTATGTGCGAGGAATTATCCGTAGGAGTGTTCATGTGGGTAATGAACTGCAAGGCAGTAGGCACAAGGTATTCTCGGAACAACGGAGAGCAATTCGGGGCATCTTGTAAGAATGGCAGGTGTATGCAGTTATCCATAAGGATATAACAGTGGTAGGGAATTTGCAAAGGCGGTGGGCTCAAGTGTCTCAGAAGAACATTGTAGAGTATTTTCGAAATCTTCTGGCGCAGCAGGCGATCATCTATAATAAGGGGTTCTCCGGGAGGAAGTAGTTACGAGAACCTAGAGTCAGAGTTAGTAAATTCATTTTAACCCGGATAGAAGAGAGATTCAGAGTTCCCAGAGTATAGGTCGAGGAATAAAAGATCCTAATACCACCCAATGGCGACGTGGGCCCGTAAGCCACACAGCCATGTTAGTAAAAGTTTAGCAATGACTAGACTCCACTTCGGCCAAGGAGTTGGAAAGGGGGATTCCTATAGGCAGTCGGCTCTGATACCAACTTGTGACGCCCCCGATTCAATAGTACACTAATCATGCACGCAAACGTGTACGATCAAGATCAGGGACTCACGGGAAGATATCACAACACAATTCTAAAAACATAAATAAGTCATACAAGCATCATAATACAAGCCAGGGGCCTCGAGGGCTCGAATACAAATGCTCGATCATAGACGAGTCAGCGGAAGCAACAATATCTGACTACAGACATAAGTTAAACAAGTTTGCCTTAAGAAGGCTAGCACAAACTGGGATACAGATCGAAAGAGGCGCAGGCCTCCTGCCTGGGATCCTCCTAAACTACTCCTGGTCGTCGTCAGCGGACTGAACGTACTAGTAGGCACCTCCGGTGTAGTAGGAGTCGTCGTCGACGGTGGCGTCTGGCTCCTGGGCTTCAGCATCTGGTTGCGACAACCAGGTAGAAGGGAAAGGGGGAAAAGAGGGAGAAAAGCAACTGTGAGTACTCATCCAAAGTACTCGCAAGCAAGGATCTACACTACATATGGATGGTTATATGTGTAAAGGGGCCATATCGGTGGACTGAACTGCAGAATGCCAGAATAAGAGGGGGATAGCTAATCCTATCGAAGACTACGCTTCTGGCAGCCTCCATCTTGCAGCATGTAGAAGAGAGTAGAAGGTAAGTTCACCAAGTATCATCGCATAGTATAATCCTACCCGGCGATCCTCTCCTCGTCGACCTGTGAGAGAGCGATCACCGGGTTGTACCTGGCACTTGAAAGGGTGTGTTTTATTAAGTATTCGGTTCTAGTTGTCATAAGGTCAAGGTACAACTCCGGGTCGTCCTTTTACCGAGGGACACGGCTATTCGAATAGATAAACTTCCCTGCAGGGGTGCACCACATAACCCAACATGCTCGATCCCATTTGGCCGGACACACTTTCCTGGGTCATGACCGGCCTCGGAAGATCAACACGTCGCAGCCCTACCTAGGCACAACAGAGAGGTCAGCACGCCGGTCTAAATCCTATGGCGCAGGGGTGTGGGCCCATCGCCCATTGCACACCTGCACGTTGCAAGGGCGGCCGGAAGCAGACCTAGCCTAGCAGGCGTTCCAGTCCAATCCGGCGTGCGCCGCTCAGTCGCTGGCGTCACGAAGGCTTCGGCTGATACCACGACGTCGAGTGCCCATAACTGTTCCCGCGTAGTTGGTTAGTGCGTATAGGCCAGTGGCCAGACTCGGATCAAATACCAAGATCTTGTTAAGCGTGTTAATTGAAGTATCCGCGAACACCGACCAGGGCCAGGCCCACCTCTCTCCCAGGTGGTCTCAACCTGCCCTGTCGCTCCGCCACAAAGTAACAGTCGAGGGCCGTCGGGAACCCAGGCCCACCTCTACCGGGATGGAGCCACCTGCCCCTTCAGCCCCCATCTCCGAACAGTATCATAAGTAATGTAACAGTATAAAGTATATAACATATGTCCGTGATCACCTCCCGAAGTGATCACGACCTAGTGGTATAGCATGGCAGACGGACAAGAGTGTAGGGCCACTGATGGAACACTAGCATCCTATACTAAGCATTAGGATAGCAGGTAAAGGTAACAACTGTAGCAACAATGACAGGCTATGCAGCAGAATAGGATTAACCAAAAGCAGTAACATGCTACACTACTCTAATGCATAGAATAGAGAGAAGGAATATGCGATATCTGGTGATCAGGGGGGGCTTGCCTGGTTGCCCTGGCAAGGAGGGGTCGTCAACACCGTAGTTGATTGGGGTACCAACAGCAGCGTCAGTCTCGTAGTCTACCAGAGAGAAGAGGGGGAAGAAACAATGAGTACAATGCAAACAGATGCATATCGATGCATGACATAACAAGTAGCGGTGCCAGGTGTGCCCTAACGCGGTAGGAGGTGATACCGGCGAAGGGGGAAACATCCGGGAAGGTATTCCCGGTGTTTCGCGTTTTCGGACAGATAAGCCAGAGGGGGAAAGTTGCGAGTTTGCTATGCTAGGGATGTGTGGCCGACGAACGGGTTGCGTATCCGGATTCGTCTCGTCGTTCCGAGCAACTTCCATGTACAAAGTATTTTCATCTGAGCTACGGATTATTTTATATTAATTTTTAAAGATTTAATTCATTTTTAGAATTAACAGAATTAATTTAATCAGAAAAATGCAATTATGATGTCAGCATGATGTCAGGGTGATGTCAGCAGTCAAGTAGTCAGTTGACCTAGTCAAACTGACATGTGGGTCCCACTGCCATTGACTAAGACTAACTAATCACGATTAATTAGTTTAATTAGTGATTAGGTTAACCTAAACAGAATTAATTAAGTTAATTAATTCTTTAATTAATTAAATAATATATTTATTATATATATATATTTAATTAATTCCATTTTTTTAAAACGTTCTGGGCTGGGGCCCGCTTGTCATTGGCCTAGAGGCCATAGCGGGCCCGGGCAAACGGGCAGCGGTGCGGGAGCCCGAACGGGCGCGTGCCCGTGGGAGGGGGGCTGCGACCCGTGGGCGATGGGGCGGGCGCACGACGGCTGTGGCCGTGGCCGGAGCAACGGCGCGGCGGGGCTAGGCTGGGCGG
>NC_057802.1:377417882-377419997 GCF_018294505.1 Triticum aestivum
GTGGGCGCGCGAGCAGGGAGGGGCTGCGGGCGCGCGGGCCATCGAAACCGCAGCAGCGGACGGACGCGAGGGGGCGCGCAGGCCAGCGGCGAGGGGACGAGGCCACGCGCGGGGTGCGTGAGCACTGGACAGTGCGGGCTCGGGCGCAGCCAAAGGCAGGCCACGGCGCACGCGGCAGAGTGAGCAGGCACGGGGCGTGGCCGGCGGTGCGCGTGTGAGGCAGTGGGCATGACGCTTGGGCGAGAAGGAGCTCACGACGAGCACGGGTGCGGCCAAAACCGAAAGGGCGCATGGGCGCGTCACGCGTGCGATGCAGCAACGAAGGGAGGGCGAGGACGGTGCGGTGACATTCTGTACAGGGAGAGGAAGAGGCGAGGCGAAGGCCGTGGGCCTCACCGGCGTTGCATGGGTACGGGGCGGCGAGGCTCGGTGAAGCTACGCGGTGAGGAGATGATGACGGGGCGGTTCATGACTATCTAGTGTCAAAAATCTCTACTCCTAAAGGGGAGTTGGTAACTTCTCCTCACCGGTTTATTTTCGTCTATTTTTTTCATCTCAACTCCCACCACCCTCTCCCACTGGCTTATTTCTCCCTCACATTAATAAAAAAACAAGTCTCATCAAATCGGGAGATCTGTTTCGTGCTTGTTTTGGCAGGTGTTGATTCAATTCAATCACGTAAATAATAAATCAAGAATTTATAAATCACACCACATATGTGAGATCACCTTCCTAAAATGAAAACATAAGATTTTTCTCGATAACCTTCCAAAACAAAATAACATATTCCTCAGTGTGCTCCCATTTATTGTTCTCATTATCTCTACTATTAAATGACAATCGCAACTTTTCTAATACAAAAAATAACATATCTTTTTTCTTATCTTACCAAATCGCATATATCTCTACTATTAAAGGTGAGTTGGTAAACCGGTACACATGGTTTATTTTCGCCTTTACCGTTTATTTCCGCGTTCACCTCTGCCACTATCCCTTCATGCTGATTTTTCTTCATTGCACACTCCCACCTCCGTAGTGGCAGGCAATTAATCGCGTCGAATGATTTTAAAAGCGTATGTGGGCAAGGATGGTCAACAGGCTCCCAGCGACATGGCCGAGCACCGCTTGCCAACATGGACACGGCCACCATGCGCTTGCGACATGGGTGACTAAGTGTTCGGCAAGATGGATGACGATCATGCTCTACAGGATGTACACACGCTGATGGTTGCCAAAACATTCACGGGCGAGGACAACATGGCACTACATTAGCTGGGTGATTTATGTTATAGTAGAAAGGAAGAGTGTTCCAAGAATAAGAATGAAAAAGAACTAAAGCGGCCAAGTGGTCCATGGTGTTGGAGAAGAAAAGAGTGTTCCAGAAAATAAAATGAAAAAAAGAAAGAGTATTATAGGAAATAAGTTGAAACAAGAACTAAATTTGGTGACGACCGAGGAAGGAGAAGATGTGACGTTGCTGACGAACGCACTGATGTTGAGGTGGTGCTGGTTGGCGCCAACGAAACAGGTTGGCAAAGAGGCTAGGAGTAGAGGATATAGGGGAGGACAAAGAAGAGAAGAATGACAAGTATCCTTTCTACTCCCTATGTCCCATAATACAAGATCTTTTTGTTGCAATGAAAGGGGTGTGTGTGTGTTAGAGGTGAAGCTTATTGGTGAATAGGAATATGTTTAGGTTGCTACTCGCCTCCCACGTCAATGTGTATGCACGTTTTTTTTGTTTCATGAGTTGCAGAATTCAAGGGATAGATAATGTCGTTTCTATCATGAGATTGACATGTTGAGCCGAAGGCGTGCAAACTCTAAATAGATGTGATATATGATAAATGGGAGAAAAATATTGGCACATGTTGCAACATAACAAGAAAACCTAGAAAAGATGATATTTTACTGCGTGCATTTGCAAAGTTGAATGGACCTTTGAATATGATCTCTATAATAATTTTTTGTTTTGTGATCTATTATATTGTAAATACGAAAAAGAAAATGTCCATGTTATAACGCACAATGAAGGTGAGGTGCGCAACATCCGATTTTAAAGAAAAGGGCTCCAGCGAGAAATGTCCCGTTATGGCGGGAAACCAAGCGCGGGGG
>NC_057802.1:377420213-377431506 GCF_018294505.1 Triticum aestivum
TGCCGAGGCAATTGAATTTTGGGAAGGTTACTGGGCGCCTGTTTGATGTACGAACGTATGAGAGAGAAATAAACTTTGACCTTAAAAATGAACTTAATCATTTGTTTGATTCATATTTTTATATGGGTCATATAGGCCATAGAAACGCAGCGTTCTACTAGTAATCTTACGTTGTGGGATGGAGGAGGTAGATCGGTCAAAAGTGAACGCACGCAGTATTTCCATGAGGACAGCTCACAAGCAGGGGGCAAAGTGCAAAAGCTTTCTATTTCCGGGCAGACACCCCTTCTTCATCGCCCACCGAGCAAAGCACCCGCCTCGTCTCCCTGAGAACCAAAATCAAGAAGAGGAAGCGAGGAGCCAAGAACCACACACCCTCCTAGACGCCTCCGCCTCCTCCCCACGGGCGCACCCGAGCTCCAGCCCTAGCATTTCCGCTCCCCCCTCTCTCCCTTGTTTCTCCTTCTGCAGGTATGTAGTATGCCCCAACCTGAAATTTTTCCTCCCTTCCCTTTTCCCCTCTATTTTTCTTTCCAGATTGTTCGTGCGCCTGCGCGCGGCTTCTTGGCCCGGCCAATCTTTCTTCCCGGTCATTCAACAACGATTTAGTGAGAACCACGAATCAACAACTTTTTGTTGAGCGCCGAGATCACTTGAATCGGGGATTTCTGTCCCACGCCACCAGTTTTCTTGAGCTTCTTCGTGTCAATCGCAGAAAGGGGGCGAAAGCTTATCCTTTTCTTTTCTTTGTAAAAAAGAAGTTGCAAGATGCTATATTGACCCCATTTTTGCAGGAAATGGAGGTGGTGGATTTGGTGTCGTCCGACTCCGAGGACGAGGCGTGCGCGCACTCGCCTGATCGGAAGCGTCCCGCCTGGGAGCCCGCGGATCCATCCCGCGGCCCCGGGAGTCTTCCCGAGCAGACAAGCAGAATGGCCTGGCCGCCGCAGCAGCCAAGCAGAATGGCCTGGCCGCCGCAGCAGCCAAGTCAGGCGGTGAAGAAGGACAAGGAGAAGGCAGGCGAGGGGGGGAGCGCGTGGGCAGCAGGACCCCCTTCGCTCAGGGGAGGATCGCATGCTTCTAGTGCCGGTATCTTGGGAGCTAGGCCTGCGGGGTGGGATTCATGGAGTGCAGCGGCACACAAATCTAGAGATGAAAGAAGTGAAACGCCCGAGTGTTGTTGGGGACCTTGGGGTGATGAGATTTGCAGATCAGTCTGTGTGCCCAAGGAAGATGGTGCTGCGATGCCTGGACAGAGCTGTATGGCCATTCCTGAGCTACTGATGGAAGACAGTAGCGCATGGCTGTCGAGGATCAAGGGGCTCCATTTCCCACTTCCTGATGAGAGCCAGTTGAAGGCCAGGCAAATTCAGTCAGATGAGATGCTTGCTCTTAAGCTTCAAGAGCAGTTCAACCAGGAACAGCCAGGCTCGCAATCTTCCCAGCAGGTTGTTTCTGTTGGTTACTTCTCAATCTTGCTGTACCTTTTTTCAGTGAAAGTTCCGTTTCTTAGTTGTTGTTTTCTTTCCTGCCAGTCGTTTCTTGGCTTCTTCTGATGATTCACTACCGATGCAAGTTTACTAAACGGCCAACCGATTGCTGACATCTTGCAGGTTGATACGACTCTAGCTTGGACACTGCAAGAGCAAGATGCTGCGCGTGCCAGAATCGCTGCGAGAGAGGGCCAATCTAGTTCTGTAAGTTGCCACTTTGTCTTGATGCATATGTTGTGGGGATTCGCTTACTGAAAAATCTTGCTGCAAGAATCATGTGATCATCTTTTTATGAGAAGTGGCATGGTTTCAGTTAGTTATGAGTAATGACTGAACTGATATGTTGATGCCCATAACTTGCCGGAAACCATAGCTACCTTCTCTGTTTTATTGATGAAACCTTTGCACTTTGCAAATCAGGTAGCTGAAAGGAGAATTGCATTGCACCAACTAATATTTGAGGCAAAGTTAGCATGACATCATATATGCCTGCAATCACTTAATACCTGTTGTTGGGTTACTTAACTTGGGAGAATACTCAGTACCAAAAAAAAACTGCATATTAGCAAAACGCTTAAAACTTGATTATTTCATACTGCTCTTACTCTTGAGTTTTGTGGTCTTGACTTGTATTTCAAGTTCCAACTTCATAACTGCATTTCCCTGCTGTCACCTATTGGCTATGGCATTCTGTTGATTATTTTCCTCATTTATCTGCACCCCATCCTTCCTTTAATTTCGTAACTGTACTTTGTGCTCAGAGGCAGAGGGACCGCTCAATGGCACACTTGTATTCGTATGGCTGGCGCTCGCAAGTTCAAGGTTATCCTTCATGGCCACCTAGTGACACATCAGCTCCAATAACAAGCAGACGGTGGTTGCCAAGAAACAGCAGCCCAGGATCAGAGCAACAAAATGTAGGACTCCTTGATAAGCTTATTTTTTTCAACCTTCACTTAACTGAGGACTGACATTTGCTTGTTTCTCAGATGATTATCTCTCAATTGACCAAAGGGTGTTTTGGACAAGAAAACATGGATTTAGAAATGGTTAGTCTTTACCCTGTATTGCAAAAGAACATCTCTACTTTGGAATATCGAGGGGCCTTTATATTGTTGACTACTTGTTCCTCTCGTTTACTTATCATGTATGAGCAGCTCGTGAAAACCTAAATATTCATACTTCTTGCATTTTATTGGTAGTAATAACAGAAGTATACATGTCTCCATTCCTTTTATCCCAACAATACATTTGATTAATCAATGTCTCCCCCTAAATAATAATAGACAACATACTTTAAAATCCATAAATTTTCCTTGGGGTGGCGTACTAAAGCAAAACCCTTCTTTCCACCCCTTACCTGATCAGGCCACATCAGCATAAGAGGATTTTTTTTTCTCTAGTCCATGTAATAATATACTAAAGTGTGATGTGGCAACAATCATGTTATGGGATTTGAGTGGTAGGAAAAAGGGGATTGAAGGAGCGAATGCGTCTCAGGATGCAATCATAAAGGCTCTGAGCAGTGCCGGATATTGGAAGTTTATTCTTTGGTTGGTTTGCAGATTACATGCAGATATTCTTTTAAAGAATGGACTAATCAGCTAACTATTCTTATCGAGGACTCAACTACTAGTTGCCAACTAAAAAATTAGCCAATTGTATCTGGAAAGCATAAAGTAATTGCCAGCTAGGCCATTGCAACTACTAACGCTTGTATCCTTAAGGGGTGATACCTTGTAACATATTGAACATGAATACCTAAACTAGTCTCCTGATGTGCCTCTATTACTGTCTATGCGACACCATCTTTGCTGGCATGGCATGCCCAAAACTTCTACTCATGTTTTTGTGTTTCTAATGTAGAGAATGGCTGTGCTGGACTCGCTCCAAGAAGCACTTGAAAGCTGTGCAGACACCTATCCTACAGATTCAGATGAGTAAGTTAATGCAAAAAAAAAATCATCGGTGCAATGTTGTTTTGATGGAAATGTCTGCAGCCAGGCTATATAATTATTGTCATAGTTGCATACTTGTCCTGACTTTGCTATACTTATTTGCATGTGTTGTTTGTTTCTGCTTCTGTTCTGGATTGTTTCATATTGCTGAAGTGCTAATTCCTAAAACAGCTTTATCGATGTTTGCATTTTTTAGACAGCGAAAGGATCACCCTTCCAGCCTCTACTTCTATGTGTGCAATAGTACCCAATAGGTTAACTTAAATGGTTATCCTCATACTCCCAATAGGTTAACTTAGATGGCTATCCTCATACTCCCACAGATTCATACTACTTGTTGGTTCATGCATATTTATTACGAGTTTCTGACTAATATTTTCTCGTTGCTCACATGTTAGTGATGACTATGAGAACCTTATAGCGCTTGATGACAACAACCACCGCAGAGGAGCTTCTGACAGTGAAATTGACAGCTTGCCGCTATCTGTTGCTGAGGTTCTTATTAAGTTTCTTACTAAAGACAGGATGGATGTGCATCATCTGTGGGGTTTGGAAGGGCTAACTTACTTGCCTCTCCCCTCTTTACATTTGTCAGGGAGAAAGCCGCCGCGATGAGCCCTGCCCTATATGCCTGGACTGCCCTGCTGATGGTGCTTCCCTCCGGCATCTGCCGTGCGCACACAAATTCCATAAAGAGGTACGCATGGAATTTGTACATTGGAGCTGCTCCGGGTTCTAAATTTCCATTCTAACATATTTTTGTGGGTGCGGTTTTCTTGCGCAGTGCATTGACAGGTGGCTTCGGATGAGGACCTCGTGCCCGGTGTGCAAATCTGCTGTGTTTTGACAGGGCGCCGCCGTACCAACTGCAGCACCTGTTGGAATTTATAGCATGAAAAATAGATTAGGAGCCATTTCGACACTCCTGGTACCGCCGTGCGTAGACAACTTGTAATGTTGCGTTACACAATGCTGGCCGGATCTCTCTGCGCGGTGAGCAGTGAGCAGAGAGTGTTTGAATGATGCGGAGCCCCTCTCTCTTTCTCTTCTGTTGCCTGCGAGAAACAGGGCACCACAAATATTGTGTTCCTTTTTGCTGCAATTTTTTGTGCAGGGGAGATGTATGATATAGCCCGATTTCCATGTCATGTGGGCCCTGTCCTGTAGTAGTGAATGGGATGAAAGGTTTATTCTGCTGCAGACTTGTAGTTCATCTGTTACTGGGATCTCGAATTATTAGAATTATCTGGTCTTTTTAGCTGAAAGCATCCAGCCTGGTTCTTCAGTAATCTGTTCCATAGACTGTCATGCCTGGCAACCTTTAAGTTCGAACCAGTAAATTGTTCAGAATGTCATATTACTTTGTGATCATGGTGGCAATGGAGGTGAAAATCAGCTGTATGTAATCATGGTACCATACGGCAATGGAGGTGAAAATCACTTCTCCTATGCAACTCGGAAATGTATATTTTCCCAAGCTGGCAAGTGGCAACCAGGAGTAGATATTTTCCAGCAGTTCTGCAGGCTCGATACGCTGATAACTCGCAGGCGCGGCTCGTCGCGCCACCACACGACGCCTCTCTCCCGTTCACCCGTCCCGATTCCGGATCACTCCCTCTCCTCTCCACTCCCACGCCGAGATATTTCACGCGGCCCGCCGGCCATGTCGCTGCTCGCCGTCGTCACCAGCCGCGCCGCGGCCGTGCGCCCGCTTCGCGCCTCGGCGGCCTCGGGGGAGGCGGCGGCGGCCGCCGCGGACCAGCCGGCGGAGCGGAGGCCGGTCAAGATAATACTGCCCAAGAAGAAGCCGCAGAAGTGGTCCACGGGGATGGAGCCAGGGTCGTACGGCGGCGGCCCGACCACCATCAAGCCGCGCAAGTACTGGATGGGGAAGGAGGACCGCGACCCCATTGGCAACACCGACGACTTCATCTGGAACAAGAACTTCCTCCCCCACATGGAGCGCGTCATCGCCAACGGCGGCACCGACACGCCCGCCACCATCCCCCGCGTCGCGCCGGTAAGCCCATTCCCGCCCCCGGCCGGGCAGCAAGCAAGCGCACGCGCGTCTCAGTCCCGCTCGGTGAATTTGTTTCATTTGTTTCGAGCATAAATGTTCTGCAGTGGGGGCTGTTATTCTGAAGCTCCTAACCAAGCAATTCGTTTGAGCAGGAGGACGAGGACTCAGGGTTTCTAAGCTTCAACCGCGCAATGGACCTTGACAGGTTACTCTCACCTCACCTCATCTGCTCGACAATCGTTTCGCGGGGTTTTGTAACGTAGGGTGTGCGTTGTAGTGTGGATGTTGATCTGAGCAAGGAGCTTATGGCACCAGCCAAGTCAATCTTGCAGACGCAGCTCAAGGCTGCCCGCCGTGGTCGATCCACAGGCGTTGAGGTTATTCGATCAAATGCCTTGCCCTCTGAATGTAGTCTTATTCTCTTGCCTCTTGGGGATGTCAATGAGTTGGGTTCTTGGAATTCGGATGTAGGCTGTCAATAGATCCACTTTCATTAGATGGAAGCTAGCTCCGACTCGACGGGAGCAGGAGCAATGGGACCGAGCGACCAGGGCAACCACCGGTGGCATTGTAAGCTGTTACAGTTCTATAACTGACTTGTTGTTAATAATCTCTAGATATCCGTTGATGTTTGCATGTGAGACCCTTCTAACAAAAATTTCACCATGTTCACATTTTCATAACATACATATGATGATGTATACCCCTTTTCTAATTTTTGTTTTGGATTTTGGTCCCCTTTTAGGATGTCATACTAAGGGAGTCGCAGCAGAAAGTGCAGCTGAAAGGGGACCCTAAGGTGGTGGCAGCTGAGGCCAGAGAGCAATACCTAAAGGTAATATCTCTTTTAAGTCAATATCAGGCTCGAGTACTGCTAGTTTCCTCCCTGTTCACCATCAACACGAACTATACCTTTTGGAGTTGTACTTTGCCAAGTGCTCAAGGTCCCAGTGTTCTTCAAGAATGAAATATGCACGAATTTGTGTTACTTCATTACTGATACTGAGGGTGTTTTGCAGTTGAAAGAAAGGTTGCAGTTGCTTACTTTAGGTATTGGTGGCGTCGGGGTGGTTTCTGCTTATGTTTCATACACTCCTGAAATTGCTGCGAGGTATGCTTTTTCTTGGACGAGTTAGATTGAATTCACTTTTGATTAGTGCTTCGCATATATGATATTTGTTCATTTTGTATCTGAAACTAAGTTTGGCTATTTATTTCTAGACAAACTTGGGATGTGGCCTTCTTTGTTACCGATTGTCAGGATTAGTTTGCGTCTTGTTCATACTATCTCCAAAGTGCTGCCTTGCATGCTACACTAATATCAGTTACTCTTCAGCTTTAGTGCAGGGCTGATTGGATCTCTGGTGTATCTCCGCATGCTTGGAACCAGTGTGGATTCTTTAGCGGGTGGAACTAAAGCAGCTGCCAAGTATATACCTCTAGCTGTTTCTCTTACAAATTGGATTGGGAATCACACTCGATAAGCTTTAGTAATACTTATACTTAAAACAGTGCTCACACTTCATTTAGTTTGGGAGAGCTACACTGCTAAATCTTAATTATGAACTCATTTATAACATTGCACTCTGGTCAAAATTGAAGGCTTTCATAGCCCGTCTGTTAGATAGATAGACAAACCTCACATAGATAGACAAACCTGCAAACAAAGATATCTTTCTTATTTGAAGATCTTTCAGACAAACCATTCTAGTCTTTGACTTACACCAAACTTTGCCTGGCCTGTCAAGAGCTGGTTCTGTTTTCACCTATGTAACACTGGCAGCTCATGATTCACGAAGACAAATATGACCAGTTCAGGTCCTTCCATTCAAGTTCTTTATATTGCTAATCTGCCTTCAGCCAGAGGTTTAGTCAAAACAAAGATTAGAAAAAAACTAATGGTCATCATCTGAATCATGATCCCTAAGTATGAATTATTCAATGGACACTCCATTCATTATATGACGTATGTCGATCACCTTTCTAAAACATACTTACAGCATATTTTGACTGTGTTTAGAAAAGGCTAGATAACTGCTGCTACTTGTCTACTTGCTTGTAATACATGTAACATCTAAATTTATTCTGGAATGCTTGCAGGGGTGCTGCGGCACAGCCAAGATTGCTTATTCCAATGGTTCTTGTGATGATGTACAATCGATGGAATGCGTAAGTAGATCAAGTCTTTTAAAATACTTCCTCTGCCTCTAAATATAAGACGTTTTTGCATTAACTGATGCAGGATACTAGTTCCAGAGTACGGCTTCATGCACCTGGAGTTGATACCCATGCTCGTTGGGTTTTTTACCTACAAGATTGCTATGTTTACTCAAGCGATTCAGGAATCAGTACCTGATGTTGGAAACCACGAAGTTTGAACACTGTTTTGGCTGGTAGAAAAACAAAGAGAAGGTTGTTGTTGCCCTCGGGGGGAGATTGGTCACCGTCCATCAATATAGTAAGGTGCCAAGCCTCATCCTTTCTTCACCATGATTTCAAAGTTGCCATCAGTGCAACTCTTCTGACAATTGAAGGATCTTAAAGATTTGTTTATGCTCATCCTTCCCTTTAAGCAGCATAACTGTAGGCATGCATGAGTTTACACGTTTGAAATGAAGTAACTTGATTCTTTCTAATGCCGATCCCATTCTTGTTATTTTCTACAGGTCTTATTAATGTTTTAGAAGGGTCTAATCTGGAGCCTGGAGATGCCGCCAGGTAGATGAGATGCACGCTGAGGCTGAGGATACTGTCTGAACATATGGACTGATTGACAGCATTCCGCGGAGAAAGTTTACTTTGACTGTACAAAGGGAAGTTGGCAAACACAAATTCAAGTTCCCTGTAGTGTACACCTTTGAACTTTTGGTGCATTGACCCTGAGTCCTATGGTTGAGCTGGCATTTAACATTATTTACGCAAGGAGGTCGGCAGGATTCGGATCAGTACAGAATGTAAATAGTGCGGGCTGTCAATATACTAGCTCACGAAGCTATATATTTTACAAAGTGCTAAAAAAATGGTATATTTCTATTGACCCTGTTCAAATGCCACACTGGAACGCGGTCTGCATGCGTTGTGTGGTGAGTTTAATAGTACACTGCACCATGTGATGATAATGCACCGGTGGTGGAGGACTTTTGTTTAGCGATGACATGAATACGATGCCTATCGTTGACAATGAGAAGAAGAACAGGTAAAGAAATTGACACTATGCCATCACTAACGGGAATGGCTAAAAGTGGAAGTGATGAAGCTTGCCTGTTTGTTGGGATAATGCGGACCTTCCCAGGTAGATGCCTCCTTTCTTCTTCTTGCTAGACGGTAGTACTTAGGCCAACTCCATCGCGCGACCCCAAACGGACGTTCGTTTTGTCCGGATTTTGTCCGTTTGGGTAGGGATTTGGGGTCGCGTCCGGCCGTGTCCTGGGATGCGGTGGCCGTGCGTCCAGCGCGCGGCCGCATCCATTTGCCCCATCCTGTCCGCGTCCATTTAAAAAACTAAAAGCAATGTTTCAAATGCCAAGCCCTAGTTCAGGCCAGGGGCCCCGGTTCATCACGCCGGCAACAGAGCCAGCGGCCTACACATCCATCGCCGGCATCAGCCAGCGGCCGGCAACACAGCCAGTCTCCAAAATGAATAGTTGTCCTCGCCGGCAACACAGCCAGCGGCCGGCAACAAAGACGGTCTCCAGAATGAATGTTTTCTCGCCAGCACACTGCCAGCGGCCCAGCGGGCGGGCGGCACCCATGCCAGCCTCCAAAAAAGAACGATCGACGCCGATCAGACGACCTAGTTCAGGCCTTCGGCGTCGAGCATCTCCTTCTGCCTGGCCTCGAACCAGGCCCTCGTCTTCTCGCTCATCTTCGACAAGTCCACGCTCATGATCGCAAGGGCCACCTCCTTCGCTTTGGTGGCGGCATTGATGGCCTCGATGTCGAGCTGCCTCTGCCTGGCCTTGACGTTGTCGGCCTCGATGTCGAGCTGCCTTTGCCGGGCCGCCTCCTCCATGTCGAGCTGCCTTTGCTAGGCCGTCTCCTCCATGTCGATCTTCCTCCGCTTGGCCGCCTCCTCCATCTCAAGCTTCTGTCTTTGAAGGTCTAGGTATTGCTTCATTTGCTCGTCCTTGCTTTGCCGCTTCTTCTCGTCCCTCACATCCTTTTGGGACATCATGCCATGCAAAGTCTCATGCAAGGCCATGGATGAGGCATCACGTATGTCGTCAACCTTGGAGTTGGTCTTGCCCCTCGGCCTCTTCAACGCCTCGCCATCTCCACCTCCGGCGAACTTGGCCGTCTTCTTGCCTCTCTTCCTTTGTAGTTCACGGTATTGGTCCTTGAACTTAGGGCAATTGTTGATGATCGTCCAACAATGCGTAAGAGTGAATGGCTTGTCATTGTGTCGGGCCTTGAATGCCTCCAAAGATTGAAATGCCTACACCACATGATCAACAACAAATGAACATGCAAACATATACACGGCCGAAGTCTCATGGCCGTAGCAAGGAAAGGGCTAGGAAGAGGAGAGCATACCATGTCCCCAACGCCGAGACCACTCACGGGTCGTGCTTCAACGCTCTCAAATGCGGCGCAATACTTGTTGCACTCTTGTTGGATGAACAACCATCTCTTTTGAATCGAGCCGATGCCACGGTTGCTTGTAAATTGGTAGGGCTCAAACATCTTCCTTTCATGGAATGCTTTGTGGACTCTCGTCCAAAAAACAATGCCCTTTTGTTGCACGCCGGTCCTCGGATCTTGGCTAATCTCCATCCAAGCTTGGCAAATCAACTTGTCCTCGTCTTGTGTATATGAACCCGTGCGAATGCTCTTCCTCTTCTTTTGTGCTTCCGCTCTTTGGGTGAGCTCGTCGATGAACAATGGCGCGCCACTAATATCAACATCATTGCCTTCTTCTTCTTCTTCATCACCATCAACTTCGACATAGATGTCATCGTCTTCATGCCACGAGTCACCATGGTCGTAGTCAGCACGGTCATCGGCCTCTCATCGGGGACGTACTGGGCGCGGCCATCCTGACTTTGGGTCTCCTCGGGGTCGTAGGCACGGCCATGCCCACCCTCGAAGATCACGTCCTCCATGTACTTATTGTATATCGGGTCGTCGATCGTTGGCGTTGGGGTTGGCATTCCGTCAAACAAGACGCGGGGGGCCGGCATGGTGCCCGTGAACGGTGCCCGTGCCTGCTTTCGTCTTTGCATCTCAACGGACGGCCGCCCGCCGCTGCCGGACCTAGGCGTGACGTTGAGGTCGATGACGGTCGCGGGGCGTGGTGTGGACGGCTCAAACAAGCCCACGCCCGGCGACCCCGAGAAACGGGTCTGACCGTCGTGCCTTGGCGGAGGAAAGCCGGGCGACATGGGCGTGGTGCGCGACGTCGGCGACTGGCAGTGCGTAGGCCGGGCGACCGACGAGCCTGTGCTCGTCGGGCCGACGGCCGCTGCAGGGAACCCGGCCGGACGGCCCATGCCAAGCATGAGGATGGCGTGCGCTTTGTTGACGAGGTCCTCCTTCTCGTCGGCAGCGGCCTTGCGCCGCGCGGCCTCCAGCTCCTCGCGCTGGGCGGCGAACTTGGCCGCGGCGGCATTGACCTTGACGACCGCTCTCCGTTCCCTCCTCCTCGCCGATTTCGCGTCCAACTTGGCGATCTCCTCCGGCGTGCACTCCGACCGCAGCTTCCTTGGCGCCTTCTTCTTCACCTTTGCGGGCGGGTCTACGGCCAGGCCGCTGGAACTCGGCGGGGCGTCGGCCATGGACGGGGGAGAGAGGGGGCGGCGCGAGGGGCGTGGGAGGGTTTGGGG
>NC_057802.1:377431800-377458304 GCF_018294505.1 Triticum aestivum
GCGCGCTGTCCGTTTCACCCCAAAACCGGCGCAAACTTGGGCCGGGGATGGGTCGAAAGCGGACAAAAATCCGTTTGCGCCCGCGCGCTGGGCCGTCTCGTTTGTCCCTTTTATCCCAAACGGATGGGGGCGGACAGGATAGGGTCGCGCGGTGGAGTTGGCCTTAGATTCCTCTCGCCATGCGTTGGTGTCATTGGCATTCAAGTGGTACTTTATTTACAAGAACGCCCCACCAACCACGTATGCATTCCATTTAAGCTGCGCATCTACAGCAACTCAACTCAATAGGAGTGTCAAGTGTGCCATGGATTCCACGTGATCCATTGAAATTGAATGGTCCCTCCCTGCACTGCATCTAATAACTGAATGCTGCAGAGGAGAAACATGGGGCAGCAAAAGGGAAGAAGATAAAAAGATCATCATCATCATCATTGCCACGGCTCACAAGAAAGAAAGTACATTCATTTCAACCAAGCAGGAGTATTTTTTTCTTTTCCTCTCTTCCATTCATATTGCTGGCCGTGGCCGTATCCTTCCGGCCACCGAAAAGAATCCTAAAATGGTATCGAAATGGAACCTACATCGATCAATAATAATAATAACAATAATAATAAATCCCCCCAAAAAACAAAGAGCCAAAAGGTGGACAGGTGATGGTCGCGGTGCCTCCGACGCGTCGGCCCGGAAGCATTGCTCTTGCTCCACCACGCACGCGCGGACGCGAGTTCCCGGAAAGGCTCCTACGACCGCGAGTCAACGCTCTCCGCTGCTGCCCCTTCCTCGGAGGCGGAGGCGGTGGCCGAGGCCGCGGCGGCGGCCGATCGGGCGCTGGGCCGAGGCCTGCGGCGGCCCGGGGACGCGGTGGCGACGCGGCGGAGCGCGCCGCCGGCCGTCCAGTAGCGGCGGCAGGCGCGGCAGAGGTGGCGCGGCTGCCGCACGTTGTAGTTGTTGAAGTAGCAGAACTTGGTCTCCCTGCTCCCGCACCGCGGGCATGGCAACGGCTCGCCCCCGACCGCGGCCGGCTGCGTCGTCGACGGGGGAGGAGGAGGAGGCTGAGGCGGCGGGGCCGCGGCGCTCTGTCCCGTGGAGACGGAGGTGGAGGCGGGGGCGGAGCGGTGGGCGTCGGGCTGGATGACCTGGCCGAAGAGCTTGAAGCCGGAGGCGTCCGCGTTGGTGGCGTGGGTGGGGAGGTTCGCCATGGAGGAGGCGGGCAGGGGAGATGGAGGTGGGTAGGAAAGTGCCCCCTATATAGAGGAGGAGGCGGCGGTGGTCATCCCATCCCATCCCCCTTGCTTTTACTCCTGCTTTGCTTAATAAACCTGACTTCTTTGTGTGACATGGGTGATGGCCGGCCCCATGCATGGCCCTCTCCCTCTCCCCCCCCCCCTCTCTCTCTCTCTCTGGATATTTTCTCCCTTTTTAGTTTTATTTATTTATTTATTTAGTAGTAGTAGTAATAAATACTCCTAGAAAGCAGTTTAATAAATCTTGGACGGGAGATATGAATGGAGTCATGGGCTATGCATGGTCACTAGAAAAATCCATGTGGGAGTGCGGCATCATGTGACGCCCAGGATTTGGCCGGGAGCCTGAGACTGTTCAAAGTACCAATGAGTGCAACTTTCCACGCTTTATCGCATTCCGATCGTGTTGACTTTTAGTGATCTCTTTTTTCTACTATATATATTCTTCTTGTCGTTTGACTTTTCAAACTTCTGTGGTGATCCGCTCATGAGTGGAACGGACTCAACTGATGAAGCAAAAAAAGTGCCTTGGTTGATCCTCTACGCAACAGGGGGAGGGAGTCGTTGACTCAGATTCTCTCTTGTTTTGCGTGTGACGTTTCGTCCTCTGCAAAGCAAAAGCAAAGGTGGGCAAAAACATCTACAAACCGGACATGGTAAATCCGGTCTCCTATACGTCTGTGGTACGTCTATGGATAATGACCAGTTACACTTTAAATAGACAAATCTAAGACAAGAATTTTAAAACAGAGGGAGTATACCTTAATTACGAAATCTCAAATCCATACAATTATCTGTAACGTGAAACCTAATTTAAACGGAGCTCGTCCAGCTCTATCGTGCCTATGTATGGCGGCCGGCTGCGCCCCTCGGTCGCCGACGAAATAGAGTAGGACATGTGACACGCACCGGCTCACAGGACTCGAGGGCCATCTTCCATGCCCTACTCTTCCTCGCTAGAGCTCGTGGCCTGCACGTCACTGGTGGATGTGAGGTCGACGACGAACACATCATGGTCGGAGGCCACGTCCACCACGACGCGGCTGCGGCACCCGGGGTTGCAGGCCACGACAACTGGCCACCTGTCTCGGCGCCGAAGTGTGCGACTCCGCCTCGTCGATGTCAGCCGCGAGGGCTGCGGAGGCCTCCCGCGCCCTCTGGCTCGCACGACGGGCACGCCGCGCCATACACTCAGCAGACAGGTTACGGATGAGCTCATCGTCGGCACGCCAACGAAGGGGTTGCGCGCCCGCCACGGTGTTCGGATGCCAGATGAAGCGCACCACTTTCGGCGAGGTGGCGACGACCTGACTCGTGTTGGATCCACACACGCGGATGCAAAGGATTTGCGGCGGATCGAGTCCGACTGTTGTTGGGCATTCACCTCATGGACGCGGCCAAGCACAATGCGGACGACTATCTTCACAGATCGGTTGACGGAGAACTCAGATCCGTTGCCAGCCATGTCGGAGAAGGGCGGAGGAGAGTGAAGTGGCTAGGGTTTAATTCAACAATCGGATGGGGTTGAATATATACGAGGTCAGAGCAGGCCAACGTGGACCGAATTCGATGTGGCGAGGTAAGAAATGCCGGTCAGTCGGAATGTTTTTGGTGGGTCACTAATTGAACCGTCCGGCAAGGCGTTTGGAGTGGGGAAGGCACCCGCCGTGTGCGGCTCCCGGATACGGGGCATCTGCCTCGAGCGTGACGAGGACAGAATTATATGGCCACGCAATTCCTCTGGCTAATCAGAATGGCAAAAGTCCGTGACAAGACGCACGTCGGGATCTTCTACTAGTACGGTGCAAGGTTAGGCATGAGCAAAGTTCAGCGAGCGAAGAAACAGCCAGCAATGTCACTGTCTGCCGATATACATGGGCGGGCCCGTCGTATGTACAAAGATCGAACGAAATCCAACGGATAAAAAGGCTGAGGTGACGCGTCGGGTCCGTCTAACTGAGGTTCGGTCGAGCTTGATTTTTCCGCCGGGCTCGTTTGCCCGATCAATCACGCGGAAAGCCGTCACCGGTATCTTCTACGCAAACGTGTACTACTACTGCCGTGTGTACGTAACTTGGACGCCTTGAGTTGCTACTATTTTTTTGAACCCGAGTTGCTACTATTGCGGCACAGAGTGATTGTATGATAATTCTCCTAATCCTAGAAAAAAAACTGATAACGATTGAAGAGCTTTTTGTTGGTACGCCACTCTTTTTTTTGTTGGTACGCCACTTGTGTTGTACATAATGGCTTTCTTGCCAAATGTGCCTACATAAGATATTGCATTGTTTTAAGTTGTTAAGAGCATCTCCAGCCGCGCCCCCAACATGCCCTCCTCATACGTTTTTCTGCGCGGGCGCTGAAAAAACGGCCCAGTCGCGCCCTCAGAAGCCCGTTTTTCGCCGGCTCGGGCTGAAACTGGTGCCGGCGGACCCAGCCCGAACCCGGCGCCCTGGAAGGCGCCTGGGGGCGCCGGCACAAGCGAAAAGGGCGCGTGGGTCCGCCCTGTCGGCGAGTCGAGCGCCTCTTCCCGCCGTTTCTTCCCGCTTTTCACCCACTTCCCTCCCATTCTCTCCATTCCTCCCGCCAAGCTCCCTCCCGCTCGCCTCCCAGCCGGCCGCCATGCCACCGAAGAAGTACGTCGTCCCCCGCGCCGCGGCAACCGCGACCGCCTCCGTCGCCCAGCCGAAGCAGAGGAAGCCGAGGGCGCCGCCGTCCAAGCCACCGGGCATGTCAAATGCCGAGTGGAGGGCGGAAGTTCAGCGACGGGAGGCCGTCACCACCGACCGGCGGAACAGGGCAATCGCCAAGAAGGCCCGTGACAACGCGGCGCGTGCGGATGCGGCTTCGGCGGACCAAGCCGAGGCCGAGGCGACTCGCGCGGGGATGATGAATCCACCGGCGGCCACGCCCAGTACATGCCCGGAGAGCGGCACCAGCGTTGAGGATCAAGTATGCCACGCCGGTCTCCCGCCTCTCTTCGCCGTGTCCGCCCGCCAACTGTTTGTTCCTCCACGCAGTTGCTGCGCATGTTCGCCTTGTATCGGCAGGGCAACAACGACGCCGAATTCAAGTACCTCCACGTCTACAAGCGCATTGACATGTGCCAGAAGTGGGCGGAAGTCCGGCGCACCCTCGACTAGGCCAAGAAGACCTACAAGCCGGACGCGCCGACTCCGGGCGCGTTAGAAGGGCGGCCTGATGGCAACAAAGGTGCCAAGAAGGGGAAACATGCCGACGCGGCCACCGCTCGAGTGCAGGAGTCCATCGAGCACTGCCTCGCCGACGCGCAGGCCCGGGCCGTCCTTCATGAAGAGAAGACCGAGGCGCGGTGGTCGGCGTTGATGTCGAGCAGCGCCGTCAAGCTCGACCTACTCCGGACCAACGTCGCCGCGAAGAAGAGAAACACCGACCTGGATTTCCTGCTGGGCGGGGCGGACATGCTCCAGAGCACCGACGAGGCGGTCAAGGTGTGGTACTTGGTGGAGGGTGGCCTCGTCCGGAACTAGCTTCCCTCGACGACGCCGCCAACGCCCACGCCGACGCCGACGCCGCCGCCAAGCCCGAGCGATGATGCCGCAGAAACTCCCCGCAGCACAGAAGCCACGCCGACGCCGCCAACACGGAGACCCCGCTAAGCCCGCGCACGCCGACTCCACCGACGCCGGAGGCCGACCTCGCCGTCTGATGCGCATGCGCGTCCTTTCTGCATTTTGTACGCCGAACTTGTGGCCGCTTGATCGCCGGACTTGTGGCGTCTATTTTGTGAGCGGGAATGACTACGTTTGAATTTGCCGCGGCTGGGGGGCGGCGCCTGGGGCGTGGCTGGGAGGTAGGTCACCCCCAGGGGCCAATCTAGCGCCGGTTCGCCCCCTGGCCGCTCTTTTTCGGCGCCCTGGGGGCTGAACACCTTGAGGAACATACTACTACCTCCGTCCTGGTTTATTAGTTCCCTTTGTATTCTGTGCCAAAATTTGACCTTAAAATTAACTAATAAAATGTTAATGCATGTCATAAAAATAATATAATTAAAAACTATGTTCAAATACGAATCCAACGATATAATTTTTGGTGACATGCATTAATATTTTGTTAGTTAAATCTCTAGTCAAAATTTGGCACAAAATACAAAGAAGACTTATAAACCAGGACAGAGATAGTAGATGACTATTCGACTGCCTGGGGCCAATTAGTAAGTGAAGCCAAATATTCAATATTTTTAGCCCCAACACTAATGTGGAGGTGAAGGCAGAGGTGTGCCAAATCCTTAATATAATGACGAAATCTCTCTCAGATAAATACTTGGGACTCCCTTCTATGATAGGGGTAGACCAAGTAGACTGTTTTAAACATCTTATAGAGAGGATCCAAATCATGGTGAATGGATGGAAAGAGAGGACATTATCTTATGGGGGGAAAGAAGCTTTGTTGAAGGTAGTGGCCCAAGCAATCACAAAACTTATGTGATGAGTGTGTTTAAATTCCTGAAGAAAATCTGTAAGGGGATCACTGATGTAATGTCACAATATTGGGGCGATGTTGAGAACCAACGCCAGATGCACTGATTTGCGTGATGGAAAATGTGTGTGCCCAAAGATAAGGGAGGGATGGGTTTCCGTGACATCCATAGTTTCAACATGGCTATTGTAGAGAAAGAATAGAGATGAACCTGCCCCCTCCCTTGCTGCTTGGGAGCTTATTTGTAGGCCAAAAAACAGGGGTGGTCTTGGTATTCTCAATCTGGGGGTTCAAAATGTTGCCTTGCTCCTCAAACATGCCAGTAACTTCCTCAATAAAAATGATATTCCTTGGGTATCTCTCATTTGGGACTCTTACTACCATGGAAGGGTGCCTCAAGGAACATCTACTTGTGGCTCTTTCTGGTGGAAGGATATTTGCAAGGTTATGCTGAGTTTTAGAGAGTGTTCTTGGGTTGAGGTTAATGATGGTGACATTGCTTTGTTCTGGTCAGATAACTGGAATATTGGTGATGAGGTCTCTCTTCTTCAATCAAGATTTCCTAGGTTATTTTCTTATGTTAAGGACCCATGGATTACAGTCAAGGAGTTCTTCAGTTCTCAGGATATTGTACAGCATTTTCATCTCCCACTGTCTGCTCAGGCTTTTGGAGAATTGGGCATGATTCAATCTATGATGGATTCTCATAGCAGAGTATCTGGCTATAAGGATGTGTGGTTTTGGCAGAACTCTTCCAAGCAGTATAGACCCAAGATGTTTTACACCAACACATTCCAGTCTGAAACCTTTAACCCTCTGCTCTGTTGGATATGGAAATCATCCTGTACTCTCAAGATTAAGGTGTTTGCTTGGATGCTCATCATGGACGGGCTGAATACAAAGGATATGGTGGAAAGAAGGCATTGGCACATGGAGGATGGTGTGCATTGTAGACTCTGCCCCCGGCAGGTTCGAGAGACCAGGGATCATCTCTTCTTCAACTGCAATTTCAGTGTACGTGTCTGGAACTACCTGCAAATTGATTGGCCTGCAGGGAACTCTATGTCTGATGTGGCTATTCAGGCTAGGAATGATTTTGACAAGCCTTTTTTCTTTGAAGTGGTGTTCACTGCATGTTGGAACATTTGGATCATTCGAAATGCCAAGGTTTTCAGAAATGAGAGGGCCAGATTTTATAAATGGCGTGCTGCTTTTAGGCATGATATCTCCTTGTTGCAATATAGGATTAAATCTGCCTACAAGGATGACCTTCTCAAGTGGATCTCTTTCCTTCCCCCTTAAGGCTTAGTGTAGTAAGGCTTTTTTGCCCCCCTCCTCTCCTTTTAGTTTAGCCTCTTTTTCTAGATTACTCCTTGTAATCAGCTGTTGTATCTTTGTTACTTTGTTTAATAAAGTTTTTGATATGCTGTGGGGGTTTGCCCCACAGTTCCCAGTCAAAAAAACATGGCTATTGTTGGGGAACGTAGTATTTCAAAAAATTCCTACGATCACGCAAGATCTATCTAGGAGAAGCATAGCAACGAGCGGGGAGAGTGTGTCCACGTACCCTCGTAGAACGAAAGCGGAAGCGTTTAGTAACGCGGTTGATGTAGTCGAACGTCTTCGCGATCCAACCGATCAAGTACCGAACGCACGGCACCTCCGCGATCTGCACACGTTCAGCTCGGTGACGTCCCTCGAACTCTAGATCCAGCTGAGGCCGAGGGAGAGTTTTGTCAGCACGACGGCATGGTGACGGTGATGCTGAAGTTACCGACGCAGGGCTTCGCCTAAGCACTGCGACAATATGACCGAGGTGGAAAACTGTGGAGGGGGCACCGCACATGGCTAAGAAATCAACTTGTGTGTCTATGGGGTGCCCCCTCCCCCATATATAAAGGAGTGGAGGAGGGGGCCGTCCGGCCTCAAGGGGCGCGCCCCAAGGGGGGGAATCCTACTCCTACTAGGAGTAGGTTCCCCCCTTTCCTAGTCCAACTAGGAGGGGAAGGAAAGAGGAAGAGGGAGAGAAGGAAAGCCCCCCCAATTCGGATTGGGCTTGGGGGGTGCGTGCCTCCACTTGGCCGCCTCCTCCTCTCTTCCACTAGGGCCCATGAAGGCCCATTGACCCCCCGGGGGGTTCCGGTAACCCCCCGGTACTCCAGAAAATGCCCGAACTTATCAGAAACCTTTCCGGTGTCCAAACATAACCTTCCAATATATCAATCTTTACGTCTCGACCATTTCGAGACTCCTCGTCATGTCCGTGATCTCATCCGGGACTCCGAAAAAACTTCGGTCATCAAATCACATAACTCATAATACAAATCGTCATCGAACGTTAAGCGTGCGGACCCTACGGGTTCGAGAACTATGTAGACATGACCGAGACACATCTCCGGTCAATAACCAATAGCGGAACCTGGATGCTCATATTGGTTCTACATATTCTACGAAGATCTTTATCGGTCAAACCGCATAACAACATACGTTGTTCCCTTTGTCATCGGTATGTTACTTACCCGAGATTCTATCATCGGTATCTCAATACCTAGTTCAATATCGTTACCGGCAAGTCTCTTTACTCGTTTCGTAATGCATCATCCCGCAACTAACTCATTAGTCACATTGCTTGCAAGGCTTATAGTGATGTGCATTACCGAGAGGGCCCAAAGATACCTCTCCGATACACGGAGTGACAAATCCTAATCTCGATCTATGCCAACTCAACAAACACCATCGGAGACACCTGTAGAGCATCTTTATAATCAGCCAGTTATGTTGTGACGTTTGATAGCACACTAAGTGTTCCTCCGGTATTCGGGGGTTGCATAATCTCATAGTCAGAGGAACATGTATAAGTCATGATGAAAGCAATAACAACAAACTAAACGATCATAGTGCTAAGCTAATGGATGGGTCTTGTCCATCACATCATTCTCCAATGATGTGATCCCGTTCATCAAATGACAACACATGTCTATGGCTAGGAAACATAACCATCTTTGATAAACAAGCTAGTCAAGTATAAGCATACTAGGGACACTTTGTTTGTCTATGTATTCACACATGTACTAAGTTTCCGGTTAATACAATTCTAGCATGATAAACATTTATCATGATATAAGGGAATGTAAATAACAACTTTATTATTGCCTCTGGGGCACATTTCCTTCAGTCTCCCACTTGCACTAGAGTCAATAATCTAGATTACATAGTAATGATTCTAACACCCATGGAGTCTTGGTGCTGATCATGTTTTGCTCGTGAGAGAGGCTTAGTCAACGGGTCTGCAACATTTAGATCCGTATGTATCTTGCAAATCTCTATCTCCCCTTCCGACACTTGATGACAGATGGAATTGAAGCGTCTTTTGATGTGCTTGGTCCTCTTGTGAAATCTGGATTCCTTTGCCAAGGCAATTGCACCAGTATTATCACAAAAGATTTTCATTGGACCCGATGCACTAGGTATGACACCTAGATCGGATATGAACTCCTTCATCCAGGCTCCTTCATTTTCTACTTCCGAAGCAGCTATGTACTCCGCTTCACACGTAGATCCCGCCACGACGCTTTGTTTAGAACTGCCCCAACTGACAGCTCCACCATTCAATATAAATACGTATCCGGTTTGTGACTTAGAGTCATCCGGATCAGTGTCAAAGCTTGCATCGACGTAAGCATTTACAACGAGCTCTTTGTCACCTCTATAAACAAGAAACATATCCTTAGTCCTTTTCAGGTATTTCAGGATGTTCTTGACCACTGTCCAGTGATCCACTCCTGGATTACTTTGGTACCTCCCTACTATACTTATAGCAAGGCACACATCAGGTCTGGTACACGGCATTGCATACATGATAGAATCTATGGCTGAGGCTGTTGGGGAACGTAGTATTTCAAAAAAATCCTACGATCACGCAAGATCTATCTAGGAGAAGCATAGCAACGAGCGGGGAGAGTGTGTCCACGTACCCTCGTAGACCGAAAGCGGAGGCGTTAAGTAACTTGGTTGATGTAGTCGAACGTCTTCGCGATTCAACCGATCAAGCATCGAACGCATGGCACCTCCGCGATCTGCACACGTATAGCTCAATGACGTCCCACGAACTCTTGATCCAGTTGAGTGTTGGGGAACGTAGTAATTTCAAAAAAAATCCTACGCACACGCAAGATCATGGTGATGCATAGCAACGAGAGGGGAGAGTGTTGTCCACGTACCCTCGTAGACCATAAGCGGAAGCGTTATGACAACGCGGTTGATGTAGTCGTACGTATTCACGATCGACCGATCCTAGTACCGAAAGTACGACACCTCCGTGATCTGCACACGTTCAGCTTGGTGATGTCCCACGAACTCACGATCCAGCAGAGTGTCGAGGGAGAGCTTCGTTAGCACGATGGTGTGATGACGGTGATGATGAAGCTACCAGCGCAGGGCTTCACCTAAGAACTACGACGATATGACCGAGGTGGATTATGGTGGAGGAGGGCACCACACACGGCTAAGAGATCAATGATCAACTTGTGTGTCTATGGGGTGCCCCCTCCCCCGTATATAAAGGAGTGGAGGAGGGGAGGGCCGGCCCTCTCTATGGCGCGCCCTAGGGGAGTCCTACTCCCACCGGAGGAGCTCGCTAACCGGTGGCATCCCGAGGATCCTCCTTAGTACACTGGAGAGGACCACTTTGATCCATGGGCATAGACCAACTTAGGCCAAAAGCCTAAGCTTGGGGGAGTACGTATTTCTCACCGACATTACATCCATGTTCACACACTCGTTCTAGTTGTCGGTGCTCATACTTTTTCATTGTACTATCCATGCTAGTTTATTTTCGTTTCTTGTTTTCTTCTTGTGTGTTTGAAAAACCTTAAGAAAAACCAAAAAAAATTAGTTGTAGCTTTTAGCTAGTTTACTTTCCATGCTATAGTAGTAATAATTAAAAGAAAACCCAAAAAGATTTCTCGTTCTTCTTTTGCTTGTTGGGAGCTTTCCCGTGTAAATAGTTTTATTTCCTTTCATTTTGGGGGGGGGGGGGTCAAGAGGAGAAGTCCTTGATGAAAATGTTGAGTGGCTCTTATATGCATTATTGTTGATCTAACCAAGAGCCTATATTACCTTGTCTTCTCCCTTGAATTAAATGCTTGCAGATTCCAGCTTAGTCCAGTGCACGTGCACTATTATTATACACACCGTTCGGTCGTGCGAGTGAAAGGCAATAATGATGATATATGATGAACTGATTGAGATGAGAGAGGCTGGTATGAACTCGACCTATCTTGTTTGTGTAAATATGATTAGTTCATCATTCCTGATTCAGCCTATTATGAATGAAACAGAATTTCATTTGAAGGTTTAGAGTTTGGCACATACAAATTTACTTGGAACGGCAGGTAGATACCGCATATAGGAAGGTATGGTGGACTCATATGGAATAACTTTGGGGTTTATGGAAGTGGACATACTCAGTGTTCATCTCTCCATATGTGTAAATAGCTCATGTATCAACTAGGGTTGTCTGTATCTTCCATGCTAGGCGGGTTATTCTCAAGAGGAGTGGACTCCGCACCTCACTCACGAGAAAATGGTTGGTCACCGGGATGCCCAGTCCCATGCTCAAACCAAATCAAAATAATTGCAAACAAAACTCCTCCAGGATTGTTGTTAGTTGGAGGCACCCGTTGTTTCGGGCAAGCCATGGATTGATGCTTGTTGGTGGAGGGGGAGTATAAACTTTACCATTCTGCTTGGGAACCGCCTATAATGTGTGTAGCATGGAAGATATCGAGATCTCCCAGTTGTTATGTTGACAATGAAAGTATGCCGCTCAAAATATTATTTATCTCTATTTCAAAAATCGAGCTCTGGCACCTCTACAAATCCCTGCTTCCCTCTGCGAAGGGCCTATCTATTTACTTTTATGTTGAGTCGTCATCCTCTTATTAAAAGCACCAGTTGGAGAGCACCGCTGTCATTTGCATCCATTACTGTTAATTTATACTGAGTATGACTATGACTGGATCTCTTTTACCATGAATTACAATGTCTAGTCAGTCCTTGATCTTCAGAGGTGCTCTGCATTTATGTTTTGCGGTCTGAGAAAGGGCTAGCGAGATACCATCATGTTATATCATATTATGATTGTTTTGAGAAAGTGTTGTCATCCGAGATTTATTATTATTGCTCGCTAGTTGATTATGTCATTGATATAAGTAAACATGAGACCTAAGTGTTATTGTGAATATGGTTAGTTCATAATCTTTGCTGAAAACTTGAATGTTGGCTTTACATATTTACAACAACAAGAGCAAACAAAGTTTGTAAAAGTTTTTTCTTTTTCACTTTCAGTTTGTCAACTGAATTGCTTGAGGAGAAGCAAAGGTTTAAGCTTGGGGGAGTTGATACGTCTCCATCGTACCTACTTTTCCAAACACGTCTGCCCTTGTTTTGGACTCTAACTTGCATGATTTGAATGGAACTAACCTGGACTGACTTTGTTTTCAGCAGACTTGCCATGGTGTTATTTTTGTGCAGAAATAAAAGTTCTCGGAATGACCTGAAACTTCACAGAGAATATTTTTGGAATTTATAAAAATACTGGCGAAAGAATCAAGACTAGGGGGCCCACACCCTGTCCACGAGGGTGGGGGCGCGCCTGCCCCCCTGGGCGCTCCCCCTGCCTCGAGGGCCCCCTGGTGCTCCACCGACCTCAACTCCAACTCTATATATTCACGTTCGGGGAGAAAAAAAATTAGAGAGAAGGATTCATCGCGTTTTACGATACGGAGCCGCCGCCAAGCCCTAATCTCTCTCGGGAGGGCTGATCTGGAGCCGTTCGGGGCTCCGGAGAGGGGAATCCGTCGCCGTCGTCATCATCAACCATCCTCCATCACCAATTTCATGATGCTCACCGCCGTGCGTGAGTAATTCCATCGTAGGCTTGCTGGACGGTGATGGGTTGGATGAGATTTACCATGTAATCGAGTTAGTTTTGTTAGGGTTTGATCCCTAGTCTCCATTATGTTCTAAGATTGATGTTGCTATGACTTTGCTATGCTTAATGCTTGTCACTAGGGACCGAGTGCCACGATTTCAGATCTGAACCTATTATGTTTTCATGAATATATGTGAGTTCTTTATCCTATCTTGCAAGTCAATAGTCACCTACTATGTGTTATGATCCGGTAACCCCGAAGTGAAAATAATCGGGACCACTCCCGGTGATGACCGTAGTTTGAGGAGTTCATGTATTCACTAAGTGTTAATGCTTTGGTCTGGTACTCTATTAAAAGGAGGGCCTTAATATCCCTTAGTTTCCAATAGGACCCCGCTGTCACGGGAGGGTAGGACAAAAGATGTCATGCAAGTTATTTTCCATAAGTACGTATGACTATATTCGGAATACATGCCAACATTACATTGATGAACTGGAGCTAGTTCTGTGTCACCCTATATTATAACTATTGCATGAGGAATCGCATCCGACATAATTATCCATCACTGATCCATTGCCTACGAGCTTTTCGCATATTGATCTTTGCTTAGTTCCTTTACCGTTGTCACTGTTACAATTACTACAAAGCTACTACTGTTACTTTTGCCACCGTTACCGTTACTTCCATACTACTTTGGTACTAAATACTTTGCTGCAGATATTAAGTTATCCAGGTGTGGTTGAATTGACAACTCAACTGCTAATAGTTGAAAATATTCTTTGGCTCCCCTTGTGTCAAATCAATAAATTTGGGTTGAATACTCTACCATCGAAAACTGTTGCGATCCCCTATACTTGTGGGTTATCAGGGGGCACCGCACACGTCTAAGAGAAACTTTTTATGTCTTTGGGGTGCCCCCTGCCCACGTATATAAAGGAGGGGGGAAGAGGAGGTCGGTCTAGGAGGGGCGCGCCTATAGGGATCCTAGTTGGAGTCCCCTTTCTTTTCTAAGAGGGAAGAGAGGGAAGGAGTAGGAGAGGGAGAAGGAAAGAGAGGGGGGCGCCGCCCCCTCCCTAGTCTAATTCGGACTTGCCATGGGGGGGAGGGGCGCGGCCAACCCTTGAGGCCCTTCTCTCCTTTCCCGTATGGCCCATTAAGGCCCAATACTTCCCCCGGCGAATTCCCGTAACTCTCCGGTACTCCGAAAAATACCCGAACCACTCATAACCCTTCCGATGTCCGAATATAGCCTTCCAATATATCAATCTTTACGTCTCGACCATTTCGAGACTCCTCGTCATGTCCGTGATCTCATCCGGGACTCCGAAAAAACTTCGGTCATCAAATCACATAACTCATAATACAAATCGTCATCGAACGTTAAGCGTGCAGACCCTACGGGTTCGAGAACTATGTATACATGACCGAGACACATCTCCGGTCAATAACCAATAGCGGAACCTGGATGCTCATATTGGTTCCTACATTTTCTACGAAGATCTTTATCGGTCAAACCGCATAACAACATACGTTGTTCCCTTTGTCATCGGTATGTTACTTGCCCGAGATTCGATCGTCGGTATCATCATACCTAGTTCAATCTCGTTACCGGCAAGTCTCTTTACTCGTTCCGTAATACTTCATCCCGCAACTAACTCATTAGTCACATTGCTTGCAAGGCTTATAGTGATGAGCATTACCGAGAGGGCCCAGAGATACCTCTCCGATACACGGAGTGACAAATCCTAATCTCGATCTATGCCAACCCAACAAACACCTTCGGAGACACCTGTAGAGCATCTTTATAATCACCCAGTTATGTTGTGACATTTGATAGCACACAAGGTGTTCCTCCGGTATTCGGGAGTTGCATAATATCATAGTCAGAGGAACATGTATAAGTCGTGAAGAAAGCAGTAGCAATGAAACTGTAATGATCATAATGCTAAGCTAACGAATGGGTCTTGTCCATCAAATCATTCTCATAATGATGTGATTCCGTTCATCAAATGACAATACATGTCTATGGTTAGGAAACATAACCATCTTTAAACGAGCTAGTCAAGTAGAGGCATACTAGGGACACTTATGTTTTGTCTATGTATTCACACATGTACTATGTTTCTGGTTAATACAATTCTAGCATGAATAATAAACATTTATCATGAAATAAGGAAATAAATAATAACTTTATTATTGCCTCTAGGGCATATTTCCTTGAGTCTCCCACTTGCACTAGAGTCAATAATCTAGTTCACATCGCCATGTGATTTAACACCAATAGCTCACATCTCCATGTGACCAATACCCAAAGGGTTTACTAGAGTCAATAATCTAGTTCACATCGCCATGTGATTAACACCCAAAGAGTACTAAGGTGTGATCATGTTTTGCTTGTGAGAGAACTTTAGTCTACGGGTCTGCAACATTCAGATCCGTATGTATTTTGCAAATTTCTATGTCTACAATGCTTTGCACGGAGCTACTCTAGCTAATTGCTCCCACTTTCAATATGTATCTAGATCGAGACTTAGAGTCATCCAGATCGGTGTCAAAGCTTGCATCGACGTAACTCTTTACGACGAACTCTTTATCACCTACATAACCGAGAAATATTTCCTTAGTCCTCCTAGGTAACTAAGGATAACTTTGACCGTTGTCCAGTGATCCACTCCTGGATCACTATCGTACCCCCTTGCCAAAACCGTGGCAAGGTACACAATAGGTCTGGTACACAGCCTATCATACTTTATAGAACCTATGACTGAGGCATAGGGAATGACCTTTCATTCTCTTTCTATTTTCTGCCGTGGTCGGGTTTTGAATCTTTACTCAATTTCACACTTTGCAACACAGGCAAGAACTCCTTCTTTGACTGTTCCATTTTAAACTACTTCAAAAACTTGTCAAGGTATGTACTCATTGAAAAAACTTATCAAGCTTTTTGATCTATCTCTATAGATCTTGATGCTCAATCTGTAAGCAGCTTCACCGAGGTCTTTCTTTGAAAAACTCCTTTCAAACACTCCTTTATGCTTTCCAGAAAATTCTACATCATTTCCGATCAACAATATGTCTTTCACATATACTTATCAGAAAGGCTGTAGTGCTCCCACTCACTTTCTTGTAAATACAGGCTTCACCGCAAGTCTGTACAAAACTATATGCTTTGATCAACTCATCAAAGCGTATATTCCAACTCCGAGATGCTTGCACCAGTGCATAAATGGATCGCTGGAGCTTGCACACTTTGTTAGCACCCTCTGGATTGACAAACCTTCTGGTTGCATCATATACAACTCTTCTTCCAGAAATCCATCCAGGAATGCAGTTTTGATGTCCATTTGCCAAATTTCATAATCATAAAATGCGGCAATTGCTAACATGATTCGGACAGACTTAAGCATCGATACGAGTGAGAACATCTCATCATAGTCAACATCTTGAACTTGTCAAAAACCCTTTTCGACAAGTCGATCTTTGAAGATAGTAACATTACTATCAGCGTCCGTCTTTCTCTTGAAGATCCATTTATTCTCTATGGCTTGCCAATCATCGGGCAAGTCAACCAAAGTCCACACTTTGTTCTCATACATGGATCCCATCTCAGATTTCATGGCCTCAAGCCATTTCGCGGAATCTGGGCTCATCATCGCTTCCTCATAGTTCGTATCGTCATGGTCAAGTAACATGACTTCCAGAACAGGATTACCGTACCACTCTGGTGCGGATCTTACTCGGGTTGACCTACGAGGTTCGGTAGTAACTTGATCAGAAGTTTCATGATCACCATCATTAGCTTCCTCACTAATTGGTGTAGGAATCACTAGAACTGATTTCTGTGATGAACTACTTTCCAATTCGGGAGAAGGTATAATTACCTCATCAAGTTCTACTTTCCTCCCACTCACTTCTTTCGAGAGAAACTCCTTTTCTAGAAAGGATCCATTCTTAGCAATGAATATCTTGCCTTCGGATCTGTGATAGAAGGTCTACCCAACAGTCTCCTTTGGTATCCTATGAAGACACATTTCTCCGATTTGGGTTCGAGCTTATCAGGTTGAAACTTTTTCACATAAGCATCGTAGCCCCAAACTTTTAGAAATGACAACTTGGGTTTCTTGCCAACCACAGTTCATAAGGTGTCGTCTCAACGGATTTAGATGGTGCCCTATTTAACGTGAATGCAACCGTCTCTAAAGCATAACCCCAAAACGATAGCGGTAAATCAGTAAGAGACATCATAGATCGCACCATATCTAATGAAGTGCGGTTACGACGTTTGGACACACCATTACGCTGTGGTGTTCCAGGTGGCGTGAGTTGCGAAACTATTCCACATTGTTTCAAATGAAGACCAAACTCGTAACTCAAATATTCTCCTCCACGATCAGATCGTAGAAACTTTATTTTCTTGCTACGATGATTTTCCACTTCACTCTGAAATTCTTTGAACTTTTCAAATGCTTCAGACTTATGTTTCATCAAGAAGATATACCCATATCTGCTCAAATCATCTGTGAAGGTTAGAAAATAATGATACCGCCGCGAGCCTCAATGTTCATTGGACCACATACATCAGTATGTATGATTTCCAATAAATCTGTTGCTCGCTCCATTGTTCCGGAGAACGGAGTTTTAGTCATCTTGCCCATGAGGCATGGTTCGCAAGTACCAAGTGATTCATAATCAAGTGATTCCAAAAGTCCATCAGAATGGAGTTTCTTCACGCGCTTTACACCAATATGACCCAAACGGGAGTGCCATAAATAAGTTGCACTATCATTATCAACTCTGCATCTTTTGGCTTCAATATTATGAATATGTGTGTCACTACTATCGAGATTCAACAAAAATAGACCACTCTTCAATGGTGCATGACCATAAAAGATATTACTCATATAACTAGAACATCCATTATTCTCGGATTTAAATGAATAACCGTCTCGCATCAAACAAGATCCAGATATAATGTTCATGCTCAACGTTGGCACCAAATAACAATTATCCAGGTCTAAAACTAATCCTGAAGGTAGATGTAGAGGTAGCGTGCCGACGGCGATCACATCGACTTTGGAACCATTCCCCACGCGCATCGTCACCTCGTCCTTAGCCAACCTTCACTTAATCCGTAGCCCCTGTTTCGAGTTGCAAATATGAGCAACAGAACCAGTATCAAATACCCAGGAGCTACTGCGAGCATTAGTTAAGTACACATCAATAACATGTATATCAAATATACCTTTCACTTTGCCATCCTTCTTATCCACCAAATACTTGGGGCAGTTCCGCTTCCAGTGACCAGTTGATACGTCTCCGTCGTATCTATAATTTTTTATTGTTCCATGCCAATATTATGCAACTTTCATATACTTTTTGGCAACTTTTTATACTATTTTTGGGACTAACATATTGATCCAGTGCCCAGTGCCAGTTCCTTTTTGTTTCATGTTTTATGTTTCGCAGAAACCCCATATCAAACGGAATCCAAACGGGATAAAAATGGACGGAGAATATTTTTGGATATTTGGAGAATTCCGGAAGAAGAATCAACGCGAGACGGTGCCCGAGGTGGCCACGAGGCAGGGGGGCGCGCCCCTGACCCTCGTGGGCCACCCGTAAGGCAGTTGATGCCCTTCTTCGGCCGCAAGAAAGCTAATTTTTGGTCCAATCTCGGAGGGGCTCTCGCCCCTCCCATGCCATGGAGGCCAAGGACCAGAGGGGAAACCCTTCTCCCATCTAGGGAGGAGGTCAAGGAAGAAGAAGAAGAAGAAGAAGGGGGGCCCTCTCCCCCTCTCTTCCGGTGGCACTGGAACGCTGCCGTGGCCACCATCATCATCACCGCGATCTTCACCAACACCTCCGCCATCTTCACCAACATCTCCATCACCTTCCCCCGTCTATCTACAGCGGTCCACTTTCCCGCAACCCGTTGTACCCTCTACTTGAACATGGTGCTTTATGCTTCATATTATTATCCAATGATGTGTTGCCATCCTATGATGTCTGAGTAGATTTTCGTTGTCCTATCGGTGGTTGATGAATTGCTATGATTGATTTAATTTGCTTGTGGTTATGTTGCTGTCCTTTGGTGCCCATCATATGAGCGCGCGCGTGGATCACACCATAGGGTTAGTTGTATGTTGATAGGACTATGTATTGGAGGGCAAGAGTGACAGAAGCTTCAACCTAGCATAGAAATTGATGCATACATGATTGAAGGGGGGCCAATATATCTTAATGCTATGGTTGGGTTTTACCTTAATGAACGTTAGTAGTTGCGGATGCTTGCTAATAGTTCCAATCATAAGTGCATAGAATTCCAAGTCAGGGATGACATGCTAGCAGTGGCCTCTCCCACATAAAACTTGCTATCGGTCTAGTAAAGTAGTCAATTGCTCAGGGAAAATTTCGCAACTCCTACCACCACTTTTCTACACTCGCTATATTTACTTTATTGTGTCTAAACAGCCCCTTCTTTTTATTTACGTTCTCTTTATTATCTTGCGAACCTATCCAAAAACAACTACAAAGTACTTCTAGTTTCATACTTGTTTTAGGTAAAGCGAACGTCAAGCGTGCGTAGAGTTGTATCGGTGGTCGATAGAACTTGAGGGAATATTTGTTCTACCTTTAGCTCCTCGTTGGGTTCGACACTCTTACTTATCGAAAGAGGCTACAATTGATCCCCTATACTTGTGGGTTATCAAGACCTTTTTCTGGCGCCGTTGCCGGGAGCAATAGCGTGGGGTGAATATTCTCGTGTGTGCTTGTTTGCTTTATCACTAAGTAATTTTTATTTGCTGTTCTTAGTTGTTTTCTATCTTTAGTTATGGGTAGGAAACGCAAAATACCAAAAAAAATAGTTGTACCTACTGAACCAATGGTTGAAGAACCACTCAAAATCTATCACACTCCTCAAGCTTTTTACTTGGATCATCTTCGATCCCTATGTGCTCGTGCTGAAACCCCAACTAGCTTAGTTGAGGGCAAATCCTTAGATGAGCATGCTTGTTATGTGCGACACCGAATATCTGAAAAAGGGAAAATTCTATTGGGTCAAATTCATCGTTTGCAATGCTATGCTTGGAATTTATGTGAAATATATGATATTACTTGTTGTTCTGAAAACCCTAAGAAACACCTTCCCTACCAATGTGAGTTTATTGATAATGGAATCTTATCTCCGTATGCTAAAGGTGTTTATAGTTACTATGATGTTCAACAAATTGTAGAATTTGTTGCTTTTAAGGGTGCTTATGAAATTGCTTCTTTGATTGAAACGTATGATGCTACTCTTTACAAATCTGAAAATTTTGCCATACTTAAATATTGCTATGATAATTATGCTTCTAATACCTATGTTGAACCATATATTGAGGACTACTCCGCTGTCCAAGAAGAGACTAATATTTTGCAGGAGTGTATGGAAGAAGAAATTGATGAAACTGTGAGTTCATTGGATGAAAAAGATGATGAGGAGAGCGAAGAACAAAAGGAGGAAGAGCAGATTAGCTACCCGTGCCCACCTTCTAATGAGAGTAACTCTTCAACTCATACATTGTTTAATTTCCCTTCGTGCTTACCGAAGGATGATTGCTATGATGATTGTTATGATCCCATTGATTCTCTTGAAATATCCCTTTTTGATGATGCTTGCTATGCTTGTGGCCAAGATGCCAATATGAATTATGCTTATGGAGATGAACTTGCTATAGTTCCTTATGTTAAACATGAAATTGTTGCTATTGCACCCACACATGTTAGTCCTATTATCTTTTTGAATTCTCCAAACTACACTATATCAGAGAAGTTTGTGCTTATTAAGGATTATATTGATGGGTTGCCTTTTACTATTACACATGATGATTTTGATGAATATAATATGCATGTGCTTGCTGCTCCTACTTGCAATAATTATGAGAGAGGAACTATATCTCCACCTCTCTATGTTTCCAACACAATAAAATTGCAAGAAACTGTTTATACTATGCATTGGCCTTTACTAGGTGTGCATGAATTGTTCTTTTATGACATGCCGATGCATAGAAAGAGAGTTAGACTTCGTCATTACATGATATATGTTGCTTTATGCTCAATACTAAATGCCAAATCATTGCTAATTAAAATTGGCTTTGATATACCTTGGGATCCGGGTGGATTCATTACTTGAGCACTAAATGCCTAGCTTAATGGCTTTAAAGAAAGCGCTGCCAGGGAGACAACCCGAAAGTTTTAGAGAGTCATTTACTTTTGTTGTGTGCTTTTATAAAGTTTAGAAATAAAAATAATGTGCCAAGGTTTGCCTTTAGGATGTTTACAAAGCTTGTTGGTTTGTACGGTGCAGGACAGAAACTTTGGCTGTAGTGCATGATTTTTAGTTTTTTTACTGGAACGTCAAATGGTTCTGATTCTTCTTGCACTGTATTTATATGCAAATTTTTTATTTGTCCTAATTTTGGCAGAATTTTTCAAGTATCAGAAGTGTGGTGAATGTTCAGATTATTACAGACTGCTCTGTTTTAGACAGATTCTGTTTTTGATGCATAGTTTGCTTGTTTTGATGAAACTATCAATTTATATCAGTGGATTAAGCCATGAAAAAGTTGTGTTACAGTAGACATAATGCAAAAACAAAATATGAATTGGTTTTCAACAGTACTTAGAGTAGTGATTTGCTTTATTATACTAACGGATCTTACCGAGTTTTCTGTTGAAGTTTTGTGTGGATGAAGTGTTCGATGATCGAGAAGGTCTCAATGTGAGGAGAAGGAAGAGAGGCAAGAGCTCAAGCTTGGGGATGCCCAAGGCACCCCAAGTAAATATTCAAGCAGACTCGAGCGTCTAAGCTTGGGGATGCCCTGGAAGGCATCCCCTCTTTCTTCAACAAGTATCGGTATGTTTTCGGATTCGTTTCGTTCATGCGATATGTGCAATCTTGGAGCGTCTTTTGCTTTAGTTTTCACTTTTCTTTTATGCACCATTCTGGTATGAGATAGTCCTTGGTTGATTTATAGAATGCTCTTTGCACTTCACTTATATCTTTTGAGTATGGCTTTATAGAATGCTTCATGTGCTTCACTTATATCATTTGAAGTTTGGATTGCCTGTTTCCCTTCACTTAGACAACCGCCATTTGTAGAATTATCTTTTGCTTCAATTATATTTGTTAGAGCGTGGGCATATCTTTTGTAGAAAGAATTAAACTCTCTTGCTTCACTTATATCCGTTTAGAGAGATGACAGGAATCGGTCATTCACATGGTTAGTCATAAAATCCTACATAAAACTTGTAGATCACTGAATATGATATGTTTGATTCCTTGCAATAGTTTTGCGATATAAAGATAGTGATATTAGAGTCATGCTAGTGGGTAGTTGTGGATTAGTAGAAATAGTTGTGTTGAGGTTTGTGATTCCCGTAGCATGCACGTATGGTGAACCGTTATGTAACGAAGTTGGAGCATGAGATATTTATTGATTGTCTTCCTTATGAGTGGCGGTCGGGGACGAGCGATGGTCTTTTCCTACCAATCTATCCCCCTAGGAGCATGCGCGTAGTACTTTGTTTTGATGACTAACAGATTTTTGCAATAAGTATGTGAGTTCTTTATGACTAATGTTGAGTCCATGGATTATACGCACTCTCACCCTTCCATCATTGCTAGCCTCTTCGGTATCGCGCATTGCCCTTTCTCACCTCGAGAGTTGGTGCAAACTTCGCCGGTGCATCCAAACCCCGTGATATGATACGCTCTATCACACATAAGCCTCCTTATATCTTCCTCAAAACAGCCACCATACCTACCTATCATGGCATTTTCATAGCCATTCCGAGATATATTGCCATGCAACTTCCATCATCATCATATACATGACTTGAGCATTTATTGTCATATTGCTTTGCATGATCGTAAGATAGCTAGCATGATGTTTTCATGGCTTGTCCGTTTTTTGATGTCATTGCTACGCTAGATCATTGCACATCCTGGTACACTGCCAGAGGCATTCATATAGAGTCATATCTTTGTTCTAGTATCGAGTTGTAATATTGAGTTGTAAGTAAATAAAAGTGTGATGATCATCATTATTAGAGCATTGCCCCAGTCAGGAAAGGATGATGGAGACTATGATTCCCCCACAAGTCGGGATGAGACTCCGGATGAAAAAAAATAAAAAAATAAAGAGAAAGGCCAAAAAAAAGAGAAGGCCTAAAAAATGAGAGAAAAAGAGAGAAGGGGCAATGTTACTATCCTTTTACCACACTTTTGCTTCAGAGTAGCACCATGTTCTTCATATAGAGAGTCTCTTGAGTTATCACTTTCATATACTAGTCGGAATTTTCATTATAGAACTTGGCTTGTATATTCCGATGATGGGCTTCCTCAAATGCCCGAGGTCTTCATGAGCAAGCAAGTTGGATGCACACCCACTTAGTTCCAGTTTGAGCTTTCATATACTTATAGCTCTAGTGCATCCGTTGCATGGCAATCCCTACTCCTCGCATTGACATCAATTGATGGGCATCTCCATAGCCCATTGATTAGCCGCGTTGATGTGAGACTTTCTCCTTTTTTGTCTTCTCCACACAACCTCCACCATCATATTCTATTCCACCTATAGTGCTATGTCCATGGCTCACGCTCATGTATTGCGTGAAAGTTGAAAAGGTTTGAGAACGTCAAAAGTATGAAACAATTGCTTGGCTTGTCATCGGGGTTGTGCATGATGTGAATATTTTGTGTGGTGAAGATGGAGCATAGCCAGACTATATGATTTTGTAGGGATAAATTTATTTGGCCATGTTATTTTGAAAAGACATGATTGCTTTTTAGTAGGCTTGAAGTATTTTTTTTATGTCAAATGATAGACTATTGCTTTGAATCACTCGTGTCTTAATATTCATGCCATGATTAGACATAAGATCAAGATTATGCTAGGTAGCATTCCACATCAAAAATTATCTTTTTTATCATTTACCTACTCGAGGACGAGCATGAATTAAGCATGGGGATGCTGATACGTCTCCGTCGTATCTATAATTTTTGATTGTTCCATGCCAATATTATGCAACTTTCATATACTTTTTGGCAACTTTTTATACTATTTTTGGGACTAACATATTGATCCAGTGCCCAGTGCCAGTTCCTTTTTGTTGGATGTTTTATGTTTCGCAGAAACCCCATATCAAACGGAATCCAAACGGGATAAAAACGGACGGAGAATATTTTTGGATATTTGGAGAATTCCGGAAGAAGAATCAACGCGAGACGGTGCCCGAGGTGGCCACGAGGCAGGGGGCGCGCCCCTGACCCTCGTGGGCCACCCGTAAGGCGGTTGATGCCCTTCTTCGGCCGCAAGAAAGCTAATTTTTGGTAAAAAAATCACGGCGAAGGTTTCAGTCCAATCGGAGTTACGGATCTCCATATATATACGAAACGGTGAAAGGGCAGCAGAATAGAACGCAGAAACAGAGAGACAGATCCAATCTCGGAGGGGCTCTCCCCCCTCCCATGCCATGGAGGCCAAGGACCAGAGGGGAAACCCTTCTCCCATCTAGGGAGGAGGTCAAGGAAGAAGAAGAAGAAGAAGAAGGGGGGCCCTCTCCCCCTCTCTTCCGGTGGCACTGGAACGCTGCCGTGGCCACCATCATCATCACCGCGATCTTCACCAACACCTCCGCCATCTTCACCAACATCTCCATCACCTTCCCCCGTCTATCTACAGCGGTCCACTTTCCCGCAACCCGCTGTACCCTCTACTTGAACATGGTGCTTTATGCTTCATATTATTATCCAATGATGTGTTGCCATCCTATGATGTCTGAGTAGATTTTCGTTGTCCTATCGGTGGTTGATGAATTGCTATGATTGATTTAATTTGCTTGTGGTTATGTTGCTGTCCTTTGGTGCCCATCATATGAGCGCGCGCATGGATCACACCATAGGGTTAGTTGTATGTTGATAGGACTATGTATTGGAGGGCAAGAGTGACAGAAGCTTCAACCTAGCATAGAAATTGATGCATACGGGATTGAAGGGGGACCAATATATCTTAATGCTATGGTTGGGTTTTACCTTAATGAACGTTAGTAGTTGCGGATGCTTGCTAATAGTTCCAATCATAAGTGCATAGAATTCCAAGTCAGGGATGACATGCTAGCAGTGGCCTCTCCCACATAAAACTTGCTATCGGTCTAGTAAAGTAGTCAATTGCTCAGGGACAATTTCGCAACTCCTACCACCACTTTTCCACACTCGCTATATTTACTTTATTGTGTCTAAACAGCCCCTACTTTTTATTTACGTTCTCTTTATTATCTTGCAAACCTATCCAAAAACAACTACAAAGTACTTCTAGTTTCATACTTGTTTTAGGTAAAGCGAACGTCAAGCGTGCGTAGAGTTGTATCGGTGGTCGATAGAACTTGAGGGAATATTTGTTCTACCTTTAGCTCCTCGTTGGGTTCGACACTCTTACTTATCGAATGAGGCTACAATTGATCCCCTATACTTGTGGGTTATCACCAGTCCCTTTGCAGTGGAACCACTCAGTCTCAGGCTTGGGTCCATACTTGGGCTTCTTCACTTGAGCAGCAACTTGCTTGCCGTTCTTGTTGAAGTTCCCCTTCTTCCCTTTGCCCTTCTTCTTGAAACTAGTGGTCTTGTTGACCATCAACACTTGATGCTCCTTCTTGATTTCTACCTCCGCAGCTTTTAGCATCGCGAAGATCTCGGGAATTGTATTATCCATCCCTTGCATATTATAGTTCATCATGAAGCTTTTGTAGGTTGGTGGTAGTGATTGAAAAACTCTGTCAATGACACTATCATCAGGAAGATTAACTCCCAGTTGAGTAAAGTGGTTGTGGTACCCAGACATTCTAAGTATGTGTTCACTGACAGAACTATTCTCCTCCATCTTGCAGTTATAGAACTTATTGGAGACATCATATCTCTCAATCCGGGCATTTGCTTGAAATATTAACTTCAACTCGTGGAACATCTCATATGCTCCATGACATTCAAAACGTCATTGAATTCCCGGTTCTAAGCCGTAAAGCATGGCACACTGAACTATCGAGTAGTCATCAACACGCGTCTGCCAGGCATTCACAATGTCTGCAGTTGCTGGCGCGGGTGGTACACCTAGCGGTGCTTCCAGGACGTAACTATTCCGTGCAGCAATGAGGATAATCCTCAAGTTATGGACCCAATCCGTGTAGTTCCTACCATCATCTTTCAACTTAGCTTTTGTAACACCCCAGATGTAACTTTCCATATTTGTAACTCCAACTCTTGCCATTTTCGGCTATGTGCTATGATATTCCCTCCGTGGTCGGGTTTTGTCTTTCGTTTTGCATTTTGTTCATGTCATGCATCTCATATCATGTCATCATGTGCATTGCATTTGCATACGTGTTCGTCTCATGCATCCGAGCATTTTCCCCGTTGTCCGTTTTGCAATCCGGCGCTCCCACCTCCTCCGACGCACCCCTCTTGTTTTCTTTCGTGAGCGGGTGTCAAACATTCTCGGAATGGACCGAGGCTTGTCAAGTGGCCCTAGTATACCACCGGGAGACCACCGGTCAAGTTTCGTTCCATTCGAAGGTCGTTTGGTACTCCAACGGTTAACCGGGTAACCGCAAAGTCCATTTGTGTGTTGCAGCAAAACCCCCCTATAAACCATCCCAAAACCCACCAATCTATTTTCCATGCTGTAGGTCGTTCGATCACGATCGTGTGGGCGAAAACCGCACCCCATTTGGAGCCTCCTAGCTCCCTCTACCTATATATTTGCATCCCTCCCGAAATTTACGTGTCCGGCCCGAGCCGGACAGGTCGCGCCGCCGCCTCCAGCCACCCACG
>NC_057802.1:377458902-377468577 GCF_018294505.1 Triticum aestivum
GTCGCCACACCCTTCTTCCTCCTCCCCACCGGCGCCTTCCCGCGCTTCCTCCGGCCCCGGCGCCTCGAGCTCCGGCCGGCGAGCTTCGCCCGAGCCGATCCAGATCCGCCGCCCGCAGGGTTGACCTCTCCCCCCTCTGTTTTTTCTCCAAGTCGTTTATCTTTTACAGTATGTGCCCAAGTTCATAGCATCATAACTCTCTGCATATAGCTCCGTTTCGCGCGTGTGATATATCGAAATGTTCGCCTCGTGATGCTCTACATTTTGTTCAATTGCATCATGTTCATTTGTGGCCATCTTAATGCCCAAATCTCTGGTGCAAAAGTGTTAGTTGCTGTTATCTGCTGTTACTTAGCAGAACTTGAGGATTTGTTATTTTCGTATCATTTAATCTGTGCATCTTATGGGCATGAGCTCTACATGTGTTTTGTTGTATGCCATGCCATCTTTCCAGTGGTATATGCCATGTATTTTTCTGATCTCTGTGATGACTAGCACAAGCATGCAAACTAGGCTCCATAATGTTTCTGATTTCAGGGACTTATTAATTTCTCTTAAGTCCTTGTCTGCTGTTATTTTGTTGCCATGTAAACTTGATGCTATAGGGAGATCCATGCATATTTTGGAGATGTTCAGTAAGGATGTTTTGTAGATATTGTTGTAATTGATCCATTCCCGCCCTTGTTTGCAATTATGGAGGGCCATAGCATGAATCAATCTTGCTCTACTTTTGCTATAAAATATTTCTGGCAGATTCTTAACATGATATTCAATTTTGCCAAGCTTCTTGTAGTTGATCTATACATACTATGCTTTTGTTCTTGCCATGGATTGCTTCATAAACATGCCATATTTCTGTAGGTATGCTTGTTTTGTCATGCATTGCTTTGTGGTGAGTGCATCAAGCTCACCAAGATGCCTTCATATTATCGTTTCTGCCATGCTCTGATTTCTGCCAAGTCTGAGATCTATTAACGGAAGTTTCTATGTTTACATGGTTGCCATCATATCTTCTGATCCTTTTTGGTTTATGGTTAGTAAGGGGCTTTTGTCATATGCATCCAGTAGAATACTTCCATGCCTTGTTTTGCCATGTTAAGTTCCTGTAGCATGTTGATTTCGTGCTCTGAACATTGCTATCTGATGCTGTTTTCTGCCATGTCCAGTAATTTCACCAAGTCTGTGAACCTGATATCTTTTGCACTTTTGTCATGCTTGTTTGAGCCTGTTATGTTGTGATCTAGCCGTAGCTCAGTGTTCATCTTTTGTCAAGCATCTCCTGTAGATTACTGCCATATGCTTTGTTGCTACGGTGGAGTGCTGCAGCATTGTTACTTGTTGCATTTTAAGTGCTATCATGCTGTTAATCACAGATTCGTGTCATTCTTGTTTTGTTTGCCATTTGCAAACCGTGCATCCGTTTCCGGTGATCTTTATATCGATTTCGACCGAAATCATCTCATCTTTCCAGTGGCATGCTTGGTTTGCCAAGTTACTACCTTGTTCATTATTTTCCTTCCGGAGCACGCATACGCATCGCATAGCGTATCTTGCATATCATTCATGTTTTGCATCATGTTGCTTGTGCATTTCTCGTGGTTGATTGTGGTTCCGTTTATTTGTGTTCTTGTTTGGTTAGAGCCGGGAGACGAGTTCGTGAACGAGGAACCTGTTGAGTACGCTTACGAGGATCAAGCTCTCGACAACTCTGAGAACCTTGCAGGCAAGATGACCACCCCTCGAAATCACTTCTACCTTTGCTTTGCTAGTTGTTCGCTCTTTTGCCATGCTGCGCTACCTACCACTTGCTATATCATGTCTCCCATATTGCCATGTCAGCCTCTAACCATCCTTTCCTAGCAAGCCGTTGTTTGGCTAAGTTACCGCTTTTGCTCAGCCCTTCTTATAGCGTTGCTAGTTGCAGGTGAAGTTGAAGTTTGTTCCATGTTGGAACATGAATATGTTGGGATATCACAATATCTCTTATTATATTAATGCATCTATATATTTGGTAAAGGGTGGAAGGCTCGGCCTTATGCCTGGTGTTTTGTTCCACTCTTGCCGTCCTAGTTTCTGTCATACCGGTATTATGTTCCTTGAATTTGCGTTCCTTACGCGGTTGGGTGATTTATGGGACCCCCTTGACAGTTCGCCTTGAATAAAACTCCTCCAGCAAGGCCCAACTTTGGTTTTACCATTTGCCACCTAAGCCTTTTCCCCTGGGTTTTCGCGAGCCCGAGGGTCATCTTTATTTAAACCCCCGGGCCAGTGCTCCTCTGAGTATTGGTCCAACCTGTCAGTCGCCGGTGGCCACCAGGGGCAACTCTGGGCTGGCCTACCGGAAGCTTGGACAATCCGGTGTGCCCTGAGAACGAGATATGTGCAGCTCCTATCGGGATTTGTCGGCACATTCGGGCGGCTTTGCTGGTCTTGTTTTACCATTGTCGAAATGTCTTGTAAACCGGGATTCCGAGACTGATCGGGTCTTTCCGGGAGAAGGTTTATCCTTCGTTGACCGTGAGAGCTTATGATGGGCTAAGTTGGGACACCCCTGCAGGGTTTTATCTTTCGAAAGCCGTGCCCGCGGTTATGAGGCAGATGGGAATTTGTTAATGTCCGGTTATAGAGAACTTGTCACTTGACCCAATTAAAATACATCAACCGCGTGTGTAGCCGTGATGGTCTCTTCTCGGCGGAGTCCGGGAAGTGAACACGGTTTGAGTTATGAATGACGTAAGTAGGAGTTCAGGATCACTTCTTGGTCATTCCTAGATGACGACCGTTCCGTTGCTTCTCTTCTCGCTCTCTTTTGCGTATGTTAGCCACCATATATGCTTATTGCCTGTTGTAGCTTCACCTCATTACACCATCCTTTCCTATAAGCTTAAATAGTCTTGATCTCGCGGGTGTGAGATTACTGAGTCCTCGTGACTCACAGATTCTACCAAAACAGTTGCAGGTGTCGACGATGCCAGTGTAGATGATGGGATCGACCTCAAGTGGGAGTTCGATGAGGAACGTGGTCGTTACTATGTGTCTTCCTGATGATCAGTAGTGGAGCCCAGTTGGGACGATCGGGGATCTAGCATTTGGGGTTATCTTATTTTCATTTGGATCTTGACCGTAGTCGGTCTATGTGTGTATTTTGGATGGTGTATGAATTATATTTATGTATTGTGTGAAGTGGCGATTGTAAGCCAACTCTTTATCCCATTCTTGTTCATTACATGGGATTGTGTGAAGATGACCCTTCTTGCGACAAAACCACAATGCGGTTATGCCTCTAAGTCGTGCCTCGACACGTGGGAGATATAGCCGCATCGTGGGCGTTACAAGTTGGTAATCAGAGCCATCCCCGACTTAGGAGCCCCCTGCTTGATGGAATCGCTGGCGTTGTTGAGTCTAGAACAAAAATGTTTTGAGTCTTAGGATTATATATATCGGAGAGTAGGATTCTTTTTACTCCTCAGTCCCTTCGTCGCTCTGGTGAGGTCTCCTGACGTAGAAGTTTTGACTCATCTCTCCTCAAATTTCACTAAAAAATTTTTTAGGATCACGTGGGTATCTTGGAATCGTTCTGATGGTTTTGTGACGAGAACATTGTTCTTGGTGCTTCCTGACATTTAGGGGTTGTGGCAGTGTCCCGGGGAGTTGAGCTCCGAGGTGTTGTCGTCACAATTTTATCGTTGCAGTTCTGGAATACCTGAGTTTCGCCGACATCGAAATCTCTTTTATGCAGTTATTGGTGAGATCACCTCGACGCCACCCAGTACTGGGGCGGGAGTTCGGGAGTATTGCCATAACTCGTATAACGGATGTTTTTCGAAGGTTGAGGTACACGATTTCCGAAGGTTTCTTGGTTATGTGTTGACGGATGGATACAGTTGGATCTAGGGATTGTTAGTTTGGGTGATATATATTTGTGTCCCCTGTATCCCCAACACCAGATTGCATAACCAGAAAGTTTCGGGAGTTTATAAGTGGGAATTCAAGTAGCTCTTAGGATATCTTTCCGACAGACGCATGATATGAGATTGGGGTTCGACGTCTAGTGGTCCGCCTGTACACGGTTGGTTTTACAGTGGTCTCGTAGTGTCTTAAAGAGTCCTTGGCTATGCCGACTCGGGGACGCTTCGTATGTCATGTGCACAGCCTTGTACATGCTGGTGCTGTACGATCGAGCCCGTGTGGGCCCCACCACGAAAACTTCGGACGAAATATCTATCATATGTTTGTTCCGGCTTATTCTGCAAGCCAATACTTTGTTTTGTTTTGAATTGTGGTATTCGAGTTGCTTCGAAGTCAAATGTCGATTCCATATTTTTTCTAAGTGGCTTCTCAACTTAATGGAAGTGTGATGATTCACTACGGAATTCATTCATTCATCCTCGTTCGAATGTTTATTGTGAAGACTATATGTTGCAATTTCTACCCGTTGATTCTACTTATCTATTTGTCTATCAAGATGCTAACGGATGTCACCCTCTTCAGGATGGCTCCGCCAACGCGTCAGAATCCGGATCGCAATGAAGGGAGTCAAGCAAACCCTCCGCCACCACCTCCGCCTCCGGAGGCATGGCAAGCTATCATGGCAGCCACCAACGCCAATGCTCAGATGATTCTGCAACTCTTGCAAGAACGCACCCAAGGGCAAGGCAATCAAGGAAATCAAGGTCAAGGCAACAATCAGCCTCACTTTGCTACACTCAACCAGTTTGTCGCAAATCAGCCCAAGTCTTTCAGCTACTATGCCGAGGCCACGGATGCCGATGATTGGCTCATGGACATCAACAAGCATTTTGAATGTAGCAATGTCAGGCCTGAGGACTATGTCAAGTTCGCTTCTTTTCAGCTCAAGGACCAAGCTGCTGATTGGTATCAACAATACAAAGATTCCAGAGGAGGTCGTGTGATCACTTGGACTGACTTCTGTCGGGATTTCAAAGCGCACCACATTCCACAAAGTGTTGTTGAGAGCAAGCGTGAGGAGTTCCGCAATCTCAAGCAAGGCAACATGTCTGTGTATCAATTCAACATCTAGTTTCAGAAACTTGCTCGCTTCGCTAAACAAGACGTTCCTGATGAAAAGAGCATGATCTATCACTTCAGAGGTGGCCTTAGAGAGGATCTGCAGTTAACTCTCGTTCTTGTTGAGCCTACTCAGTTTGATCAATTCTACAATATGGCACTGAAGCAAGAGGCTGCTCAGCTCAAGTGTGAGGCTTCTAAGAAGAGAGTCAGGGACGCAGTTCAGTCTTCTTCTTCCTCACTTGTGGCAGCTAAGCAACAGAAGTTCTGCTTGCCTCCTCCTCCTCCGTTTCGTCAGCCTTACCAGCAGAAGAACAAAGGTGGCCATGGTTCTTCCAACTCTTCCAACTCTGGCTATCAGAACAAGTCTCAGAATCAAGCTCCAAAGTCCAATGCTCCTTATCACCGTCCACTCTCAGAGGTGACTTGCAACAAGTGTCAGCAGAAAGGTCACTATGCTAACAAATGCTTCAACCAAAGGCGTCTTCCGCCTCCTCCTCCTGTCAGATCTTCCAGCAATGCAGTGGTCAAGCATAATTCCAAGTTTGCAAAGGTGAACATGATGAATGCAGCTCAAGCGGAGGAATCGACTGATGTGATAATGGGTAATCTTCCTGTTAATGATATTCCTGCAAAAGTTCTTTTTGATACTGGTGCATCGCTTTCTTTCATTTCAAGACCATTTGCATCCAAGCATGAGTGGGTTTTTCAAGGATTGCCTAAACCGTTAGCAGTTGTCTCTCCGGGCAAATGCATGAATGCAAGCTACATGGTTCCGGATGTTTCCATCAAGATGGGAAACTATAAATTTCTGTCTTCTCCAGTTGTTCTTGGTGACTCGGATATTGATCTAATTCTCGGGATGGACTGGCTTTCTAAGCACAAGGCTCAACTTGATTGTGCTGCCAGGGAAATTCAATTGACACACTCTTCTGAGGATGTGATTATTTATGCCGCTCGTGATGAAACCATTCGGTTATTTTCTCTCAATGAGAAGGGCGAATTGAATGCCATCTCTCAGATTCCAGTCGTTTGTGAGTATCAAGATGTCTTTCCAGAAGAGCTTCCGGGTATGCCTCCTCACCGGCCAGTTGAGTTCGTTATCGATCTAGAGCCTGGCACGGAACCCGTTTGCAAGCGTCCATACAAGCTTGGACCCAAGGAGCTGAAGGAATTGAAGAAACAACTCGATGAACAAGAGCGTCTGGGTTTGATCAGACCGAGTTCATCTCCATGGGGTTGTGGTGTTCTTTTTGTCCAGAAGAAGGATGGCACGGACCGACTTTGTGTTGACTACCATCCATTGAACAAGAAGACAATCAAGAACAAGTATCCACTTCCCAACATCAATGAGCTATTTGAGCAACTCAAAGGTGCTAAAGTATTCTCCAAGCTTGACCTCCGTATGGGTTATCATCAGATTCGCATTCGTGAAGAAGATATTCCCAAGACAGCATTCAGAACAAGTTTTGGTTCTTATGAATATACTGTCATGTCTTTCGGCCTTGTCAATGCTCCTCCAGTATTCCCTCGGATGATGAATTTCATCTTCAGCCCCTATACCAATGAATTCGTCCTGGTGTATCTCGATGATATCTTGGTCTTCTCCAAGAATAAGAAAGATCATGCCAACCATTTGCGATTGGTGCTCGACAAGCTCAGAGAGTATCAATTCTATGCGAATTTTTCCAACTGTGAGTTTTGGCTTGATAAAGTTCTTTACCTTGGTCACATCATCTCTGCCAAGGGCATCGCTGTTAACCCCGAGAAGGTGTCCGCAATTGTGAATTGGGAACCTCCTCAGAATGTCAAGCAGCTCCGCAGTTTTCTTGGTCTTGCAAGCTATTGCCAAAGATTCGTTGAGAATTTCTCTAAGATTGCAAAGCCTCTTTCCAACCTCCTCCAGAAGCATGTGAAGTATGTCTGGTCTCCTGAGTGTGATGTTGCTTTCAACACTCTCAAAGAGAAACTAGTCACAACTCCTGTCTTAACTCCTCCTGATGAATCCAAGCCATTTGAAGTTTTCTGTGATGCTTCTCTCCAAGGTCTCGGTGCTGTGTTAATGCAAGAGAAGAAAGTTGTGGCCTATACCTCTCGTCAGTTGAAGCCCAACGAAAAGAACTACCCCACTCACGATCTTGAGTTGGCGGCAGTTGTCCATGCATTAATAACGTGGAGACATCTCTTGTTGGGAAGACAAGTGGACATATTCACCGATCACAAGAGTCTCAAATACATCTTCACTCAGCCCAACCTCAACCTCAGGCAGACTCGATGGGTCGAAATGATTCAAGAGTACAATCCGAGTATTGAATATACTCCAGGCAAGGCCAATGTCATTGCAGATGCTTTAAGCAGGAAGGCTTATTGCAACAGCTTAATTCTCAAGCCTTTCCAACCGGATCTTTGTGAAGCTTTCCGCAAGCTGAATCTCCAAGTTGTTCCTCAAGGCTTTCTTGCCAACCTCATAGTCTCTCCTATTTTGGAAGATCAAATTCGTGAGGCACAACTTCTTGATGCCATGGTGAAGAAGGTGAAACGTGGTATCGACAAGGGTCTTTCCAAATACAAGTGCTATCGCATTGATGACAGAGACACTTTATTCTTCGAGGACCAGATTGTGGTTCCTAAGCGTGATCTAAGGAAAGTCATTATGAACGAGGCGCACAATTCTCTTCTTTTCATTCATCCTGGAAGTACGAAGATGTACCATGACCTCAAGCAGTCGTACTGGTGGACTCGAATTAAGCGAGAAATTGCTCAATTCGTGAATGAATGTGATGTCTGTCGAAGAGTGAAAGTAGAACACCAACGGCCAACTGGTCTCCTCCAACCTCTTGCTATCCCAGAATGGAAGTTTGATCATATCGAAATGGACTTCGTGATAGGTTTTCCAAAGTCCAAGCGTGGAAATGATGCTATCTTTGTTGTCATCGACAAGCTTTCTAAAGTGGCTCATTTCCTTCCAATCAAAGAATCCATCACAGCAGCTCAGTTGGCAGAGCTATACACTTCCGAAATTGTCTCCTTGCACGGCATTCCACAATTGATTTCTTCAGATCGTGGAAGCATCTTCACCTCTAAGTTCTGGGACTCCTTCTAGAAGGCCATGGGCACTAACATTCGCTTCAGCACAGCTTTCCATCCTCAAACTAGTGGCCAAGTCGAGCGAGTCAATCAAATTCTTGAAGATATGCTCAGGGCTTGTGTCATTTCCTTTGGCATGAAATGGGAAGATTGTCTTCCATATGCCGAATTCTCCTACAACAACAGCTTCCAAGCAAGTTCGGGCAAGGCCCCATTCGAGATTCTCTATGGCAGAAAGTGCCGTACTCCTCTCAATTGGTCAGAGACTGGTGAACGCCAACTTCTTGGCAATGACTTAATCACAGAGGCTGAAGAAATGTGTAAAGTCATCCGTGAAAATCTCAAAGCCGCGCAATCGCGCCAGAAGAGTTACTATGATAGTAAGCACCGTGATTTGGCTTTCGAGATCGGAGACCATGTCTACCTCCGCGTCTCTCCAATGAAAGGCACTTGTCGCTTCGGTATCAAAGGGAAGCTTGCCCCTAGATACGTGGGTCCTTTCAAGATCATTGGCAAAATAGGCGACCTCGCCTATCAACTTGAGCTTCCTTCCAACTTCGCGAACGTGCACGATGTGTTCCACGTGTCACAGCTCCGCAAGTGCTTCAAGACTCCTGAGCGCACTATCAACTTCGAAGAGATTCACCTCCAAGAAGATTTGTCTTATCATGAGCACCCCGTTGCTATTCTTGAAGAAACTGAGCGCAAGACTCGCAACAAGTCAATCAAATTCCTGAAAGTGAAGTGGTCGCACCATTCCGACCGGGAAGCCACCTGGGAACGCGAGGACCATCTCCGTTCCGAATATACGGAGTTCTTTCAGTCCTAGATCTCTGGACGAGATCCTCTCGTAGTGGTGGAGTGTTGTAACACCCCGGATGTAACTTTCCATATTTGTAACTCCAACTCTTGCCATTTTCGGCTATGTGCTATGATATTCCCTCCGTGGTCGGGTTTTGTCTTTCGTTTTGCATTCTGTTCATGTCATGCATCTCATATCATGTCATCATGTGTATTGCATTTGCATACGTGTTCGTCTCATGCATCCGAGCATTTTCCCCGTTGTCCGTTTTGCAATCCGGCGCTCCCACCTCCTCCGGCGCACCCCTCTTGTTTTCTTTCGCGAGCGGGTGCCAAACATTCTCGGAATGGACCGAGGCTTGTCAAGTGGCCCTAGTATACCATCGGGAGACCACCGGTCAAGTTTCGTTCCATTCGGAGGTCGTTTGGTACTCCAACGGTTAACCGGGTAACCGCAAAGTCCATTTGTGTGTTGCAGCAAAACCCCCCTAAAAACCAGCCCAAAACCCACCAAACTCTCTTCCATGCTGTAGGTCATTCGATCACGATCGTGTGGGCGAAAACCGCACCCCATTTGGAGCCTCCTAGCTCCCTCAACCTATATATTTGCATCCCTCCCGAAATTTCTCGCAGATGAAACCCTAGCAAAATTCCCCGCCGCCACCGGACGTGTCCGGCCCAAGCCGGACAGGTCGCGCCGCCGCCTCCAGCCACCCACGGGCTGCCACGTGGCCCACGCCGCTCGCGCAGCCCGCGGCC